>NW_019392607.1:0-2979 GCF_000671375.1 Centruroides sculpturatus
TTTTCCTTCCTTCTTTGCAGACAATCTTCGACCTCATCTGTTGATCTGCTTCACCTTTTCCGATCCTTTAAACTGCTGGCAGAAGAGTAACAGGCAGGGTGTTAAGTTGAACAAACTCCCTTCTCTTCGTAGCAATATTTGGCAAAGAGAAGCCATTTGTTCCCTTCTTCGCAACTCTAACGTATCTTGTTACGTCCTGCCATCTGACTACGACGTCTTTATTTCATCTGCCACTTCTTCTAATCTCAATTGGTTAGTACAACTTCAATCTGGAGAGAATTGGAAGGTGCTGGAAGCATCGGACATTATCAAACAAATGGACGAGTAAGTTTACATTTTTATACTTTACATCTTTAATCCCTCTTTACTGTAGGTTATATTGTTTTCTTGGGTACCCCAAGCTTACATTTTAATAAAAAAAAAATATAATAAATTTAATACTTTTGCGATGTAAACAATGCTTATAACAGTATAAAAATCCTTAAATTAATTTCACTTTTAGTGCTTTTCATTATTACATAAAATATTTAATTTATTCCTCATAAATTCCTGATAAAACTTAACATTTTGGTTAGTTAAAGTAAATAAAAAATCGATTAATTTACTCATAAAAATTGTTTAAAAATGTAAACTTTTTTTAATATAAAGAAGCAAAAATTATACACGGATTCGTACTGAAAAGCATTAAAATTTTTTCTATCTTCCTGCATAATTATTCACTAGTTTACATTAAAGGTTTATAAAACTTTAAGATTTAAATATAAAAGAAAATTTTATTTTGAAATAATTTATTCACATGTAGATGTGTAATGTTCAAAAATCGTAATGTGACAGATTTCGTTCCATTCGAGCCATTATACAACCTTATCCATCGTTACCTCTAACAATACTGGGGCAACCTGTAACCCTTCGAATCTACATCCTCATCACATCGACCTTCCCTCTAAGGGCATACTTACACACGCAAGGAATCGTTTACAGAAGGCATTTGGTAGGGAATAGAACTTTAAGAAAGGTAAACTTTGCTTTATTCTCTACAATTCCACGTCACACAGGTGATGTGTTTCAGATTTTATTTTTTTTTTCTCTCTCTCTCTCTCTCTCTGTTCTTGCAGATACCGAGCCAAGTATGGAACATGAATCAGTTCTGGAACCATCTAAGGATTAAAAATGGCGATCATTCCGTCAGATTAGCTATAAGAAGATTGTTTGGTGTTCTGGTTCAGATTTTATTATCCCTAGAAACCCTGCTTTCTACCGAAGATAATGCTCAGAGAAGGCGAGATTTTTACTTTAAAAATAATGCCGTCATTTGCATATCAATTTTATTACTTGAAACACTATAAAATTTTCAATAGAAGTGTGAATTTATATATAAAATTTTCATTCTAAGACGTTCTTTCCTCTTCTTAATCAATTTTCATAAGAATCGTAAATCAGTTTTTAAGTAGAGGATTGGCTTAAATATTCTAAATTGACTAATTTATAATCATGATACTAACGTTAATTTTATTCGGAATATATCGTCTTTACTATTTATTATTTTATTCAAATATGCATTTAAATATCTAACTTATTTAATTCTTATTTATTTTGTTTAAATTATATATAAATAATATTAAATAATGACTTATTTATTTGTGATAAATAGACCCAAATGCAGTACATTAGCTCACCAGTCCCGAGTGGATATAAACCGCAGTTAGTCGAGGGTTCACGCCTCACCAATGGCCTGACCACGTGGAAATTTCCGGATTTTCACGCGCCTAACACCTAAATAGGGGGCCAGTTTCCCGCAGAAAGTCCACCCGGGAGGCACCCCCTTTGGCAGATCGTCCAAGTGTTGCGTTGTCTTCTGCTTTTAACCAACCAACCAGATACAATAAATGCCTAATCTATAATCAATGGATGCTTTAGGATACGTGAGACCATAGATAAATGGAGGGATCTTGCTAGGACCCCTTTTACTATAAATATGCATAATATAAAAACCCCCTATTAAAAGATACTCGACATTGTATGACGTACGAGATCTCAGCTAATCAGAACCGAACATCGTAAAGTATACTTAGGGTGGCCCAAAAGTCAGTTAACCGCGCGCTAAAGACTAAATTGCCGTAAAAATGATTCCTTTCGAGAGCGCTAGGCCCTAGACAAAAAGCTTAAATTGCCTGTGTGTTTGTAAAAATCGCCGATGCTTACAATAAATTTTCTAATTCACAAATAGTAATTTAAGTCATCCCATTGCGGCAATTGAATCAAATGGAATGAAAGCTTTTAGATGTCGAAAGTAATGTTAATATTTCAAGTTTATAACCTAAGAAGACGGCATTAACGGAATTAACACCATATTTTTATCCCTTTAACTTTATTTTATTTTATTAAATTATTAATTAAAATAAAGAAAATATATATAAATTTTACGTTATATTTAATGAAAAGATAACACATAAAAATATATATATATATATTTAAAATAAGACATTCAATAACGCCAAATTAAGTTGGAGTAGTCGTACAGGAGACGATGATAAATGGGATTTTTCCCGGATAAAACTTAATTTAAAAGATTAAATAAGTAATAAAGTTTGAATAAACAGTACCCCGTTGTCAAATCTTATTGTAATTTTCAGTTAAAATTTCCCTTGTTTAATTGTAAGTGAAGTACGAATAAGAATCGACGCTTCACTGCAATGCACGTTGATATTTCGAATATTGCCATTCTCTTGTCTAACATTGACCGAGAAAAGTCCGTTTAATCAACCAAGCGGAGTTGCAGGGAATCTCCCGATGATCCTTTTAAGTAGAAGTGATCTAAAATGACAACGGTTGGTAACTATGGTAACGGGATCAGTGGGGAATATCCCTTTTGTCATCTTGCACAATGATACTCACTTTGATTTATAGGAAAAAGTGCCAATGGTTTATCGATATCGATCGCGTGTTTTGAAACAAATAAAAACTTTATATATATATATA
>NW_019392607.1:5271-11498 GCF_000671375.1 Centruroides sculpturatus
AATAAAAATGTAATGTTCGTTTGTTCCTACCAATTCCTTTGAAATTTTCACACAACGCTGCATTCGAATACGCACGTGTTTTTATATAATATACGTGTCGAAATTCCCCCCACTGGGGGGAGATGAACAGGATTAAGGCTTACCATAAAGAACTCTGCTTCTATTTCTACTATTTTAGATGCGGTTTTTTGTGTTTTTGATTCCGTTTTAATAGGGCACGCCAAGAGAATGTACACTAAAAAGAAATTTTTCGAAAAATTTCCCCCCACACGGGGAAGTGTTATACATTTATACACTTTGAGCCACAACAACGCGTGGCGGGGTCTGCTAGTATTATATAAAAAAACAAACTTATAAACTGACCTTTCTCTTTTATACAAAGCAAATAAAACAATTTATAAAATTTCCACTATTTGTATATCATCAATTGATGATATATGTTTTGTTGCAAGCTTTTTTCTGCATGATATCCATTCTCACGCCTTGTGTTTTTATCCCATCGTTTAAATTTATGTATTACATACATGTATAATTGCCATATGCTCATAAATGTAGGAATGAAAAATAAAATAATGTAATAAAACAGGAAAGAAGACAATTTGGAGGAGGCTGGGGGTAGTCTATAAACTTAATTGTACATATGTAAATACAGTTAATTATATAGGGGAAACAGGGAGACAGCTGTGAACTAGAATTTGAGAACACAAAATAGTGATTAGACTAAAATATAACTAATTTCTGTGGTTAAAGCATTGTGAGGAATTTGGTATATTTTTGATAAAAATAATATATAAGAAAACACTCTTGCAAATTTGACTGTTCCTTACATCAATAGGTGGCAGATTAGCGAGCTTGCTGGATTACTGAGCGTATAGGCCTAAGGGTAATGAACAATGTGACCTAGTACTGATTCTTCTTGGAGACATGAGGAAAAATAGTACAGCATGCTGACAATAAACAGGATAGAAGCCTGAGTAAACAGGAGAACTGGATGTCTAACACAGCTAATGTTTTCATGGAAACAGAAGTGTATAGGCAATCGCACTAGGGGGATGTGCTGGATAAATGAGGACCCAGATTAGCAAGAATGTACTGTTTTTTATGATTTAAAAAATTTTTGGATGTCTTGTTTATATAAAGGAATAAGCTACAATAAACACAATAAAACTGATTTCACATTTTGCTATAAACCAAATTATTGTAAGATATTAGATAATAAAGATAGAAGATATCTGTTCTGCAATAGTCACTTATAAAAAAAAATGATGATTTAGTAATTTTCTTTTATCAAGCAGACATTATAATAGTGACTAAGAAATTGTAAATGTTGAAAACTTGAATGCATTAATCTTTCAAAAGCATTAACAATGCAGAGTTTTTGTTACAAATTGTGCCACTGAGTTGTAATTTTTATCATTTCTTCACCAATACTTTTTAATTTAATATTATTTTTCAATTTATTCTCATTATTATTTTATTTTTTTAATGATTATCTTATTTATTTTATACATTTAAATATATGTAACACTGACTTCTTATATTACAATATCATCTAAAATTAATTTTAAGCCACATTTTTAAGTTTCACTTCTATATTCATTTTGTAACATTTTCCTATTCCACAGCCACATTCCCTTCCATTAAATCACAGCCGTAATGTTTGAAAACATCTGTACAATCTTCATGATGATGATGATGATGATGATGATGATGATGATGATGATGCCTGTATGTAATGAAAAGGCTTCCCTGGTGCAATCATTTTTAAACTAATCCTTGGAAGAGTTGTTCTATGGTATGAGAAAAATCTATGAAAAATTATTATGCAAGTTTTTATCTACAGCCTACAAACTATAGCTATCTCATAGTAAAGATTTCACTAAGCTGTGGATCAATAACTATGAAAATATTCTGTATAGAGGAAGAGTAGCATCTTGTATGTGGGGAACTACAGGTTGCCAACTTCTTTTATATGTCAAGTTTTATAATTTAATTACTGTGGCAGATGTTTTGATATATAAGTAGTTTATGCATAATCATGTTTTCAAATCTTCAGAAGTCTGCTATAAATATTATATTTCGTTTGTAAGCTATTCAAAAAGCCTAAAAATAAGGGGTTAAGGATTTGGTAACAAAATACAAAAAAGTGATTCTTCTTGCATCCGTTGTCTTATGCTGATGCAACAAAAATGATGCTCAGAATTTTTATAATAGTCTCATCAAAACTACACAAAGGAAATTTTGGAAAAAATTGACATCTAAATAAAATTTATATACATTGCAATTACAACTTTTATTTATCATGATGTAGTTTAGTGTTTTTTCATGTCTTTGGGCATATTTGCTTCATATATTATCATATACATGAGGCTAGAATTTATTTTGAATTTTTGTTTTACAGATGCGTCTCCGTCCATGGTTTCGAGTTCGATGTATTCGCGATTGGTTGTGCCTCGCTCTATTGTTGACTTCACTTAGTTTGTACTTCAACCATAGAGTTTTTAATCCTCAATATCACTCTACCTTCAGTGGTAAGAAAATAAAGACTTCTTAATCTATTTTCTTCTACAAAAAAAAAATCTCTTGCTTTATATTCCTCGCCATTTAGGTTTCGATTCTTCGACTACTTTAAAGAGGAGCATCTTAAATCAGATCGGAAATGAAAGCGGAAGTACATCCTGTATTAGAAGTCGAATTCATCGACTTCTTACCGAAGTAAATTCTTTGTAAATTGAGAATAGTTTTACCTTAATCGCTTCGTGTTTTCATTATTTATTCACCGTTGCAGATCGAAGAGAAGACTCTTAGATTATGGAAAGAAACTAATTCCAAAATAGCGTTAGTCAGGGGTCAAAGTTCGATCATCGCACGAGACTTCTCTACTTATCAAGCAGTACTAGAAAATCTGGGTTTTATCGTCAAGACGTGGTCGTCCGGCAACAACTCCGGTAAGGACCATTCCCGAATTTTTCTGTCCTTCGTTAGATAAGTTAACCTTCTTCTTTTCCTTCCTTCTTTGCAGACAATCTTCGACCTCATCTGTTGATCTGCTTCACCTTTTCCGATCCTTTAAACTGCTGGCAGAAGAGTAACAGGCAGGGTGTTAAGTTGAACAAACTCCCTTCTCTTCGTAGCAATATTTGGCAAAGAGAAGCCATTTGTTCCCTTCTTCGCAACTCTAACGTATCTTGTTACGTCCTGCCATCTGACTACGACGTCTTTATTTCATCTGCCACTTCTTCTAATCTCAATTGGTTAGTACAACTTCAATCTGGAGAGAATTGGAAGGTGCTGGAAGCATCGGACATTATCAAACAAATGGACGAGTAAGTTTACATTTTTATACTTTACATCTTTAATCCCTCTTTACTGTAGGTTATATTGTTTTCTTGGGTACCCCAAGCTTACATTTTAATAAAAAAAAAATATAATAAATTTAATACTTTTGCGATGTAAACAATGCTTATAACAGTATAAAAATCCTTAAATTAATTTCACTTTTAGTGCTTTTCATTATTACATAAAATATTTAATTTATTCCTCATAAATTCCTGATAAAACTTAACATTTTGGTTAGTTAAAGTAAATAAAAAATCGATTAATTTACTCATAAAAATTGTTTAAAAATGTAAACTTTTTTTAATATAAAGAAGCAAAAATTATACACGGATTCGTACTGAAAAGCATTAAAATTTTTTCTATCTTCCTGCATAATTATTCACTAGTTTACATTAAAGGTTTATAAAACTTTAAGATTTAAATATAAAAGAAAATTTTATTTTGAAATAATTTATTCACATGTAGATGTGTAATGTTCAAAAATCGTAATGTGACAGATTTCGTTCCATTCGAGCCATTATACAACCTTATCCATCGTTACCTCTAACAATACTGGGGCAACCTGTAACCCTTCGAATCTACATCCTCATCACATCGACCTTCCCTCTAAGGGCATACTTACACACGCAAGGAATCGTTTACAGAAGGCATTTGGTAGGGAATAGAACTTTAAGAAAGGTAAACTTTGCTTTATTCTCTACAATTCCACGTCACACAGGTGATGTGTTTCAGATTTTATTTTTTTTTTCTCTCTCTCTCTCTCTCTCTGTTCTTGCAGATACCGAGCCAAGTATGGAACATGAATCAGTTCTGGAACCATCTAAGGATTAAAAATGGCGATCATTCCGTCAGATTAGCTATAAGAAGATTGTTTGGTGTTCTGGTTCAGATTTTATTATCCCTAGAAACCCTGCTTTCTACCGAAGATAATGCTCAGAGAAGGCGAGATTTTTACTTTAAAAATAATGCCGTCATTTGCATATCAATTTTATTACTTGAAACACTATAAAATTTTCAATAGAAGTGTGAATTTATATATAAAATTTTCATTCTAAGACGTTCTTTCCTCTTCTTAATCAATTTTCATAAGAATCGTAAATCAGTTTTTAAGTAGAGGATTGGCTTAAATATTCTAAATTGACTAATTTATAATCATGATACTAACGTTAATTTTATTCGGAATATATCGTCTTTACTATTTATTATTTTATTCAAAAATTCTAATTTTAATTTTATGTAAAGATTTTTTGAAATTTATCTCTTAAAGTCAATAAGTAAAAATACTTAAAGCCATTACAATCCCCCGCTTTACGACTGATTTAAATTTTACATTATGACCGTATGAATGTATTATTTGTGCGATATTACATAGTTAAAATTGTATTTTATTATAGTAGATTCCTACTTTACAAATCCCCCGCTTCTACGACTGATTTAGATTTGCTGTTAATTAAATAAAATGCCATATTGGTCATCTCGTTTCCGGGAACATAATCATGGCGCTCACTTTACGGCGGCTTTTTATTAACCAATTAGGACGTAAAATCGTGGTCCTACTTTACTTTATAAACTATATAATTCGATATTTTAAATACGGAACCAGTTCTCGAGCGATTTTATTATTAACTTACAACACCTCTGGCTAAGAGCACTTCCATTCTTTAACAATTGATTCCCTCAAGTTCTGAAAGTGTTTAATGTAAATATTTTTCAAAACTTTCCATAACAATACGATCTACAACAATTATTCGGTGTAATTATCTAAATATATTACACTATAAATTAAAAAAATACGCCACTACGAAGCCACGAGTAAGCGTAAACAATACTTCACACAACTTAAACACCATCAATTAACGCTTAAACTCAGCGGCGTGTTAACTTATGGACAAAAAAAAGGGAGGAAATTGCCTAGGGCCCCGCTAGCAGGGAGCCCCAAACCAAACTTTTATAAGAAAATTTTTTCCCCGTAAAAATTCCCTCGAAAAAAGAAAATAGATACATGGAAACCCCTAATTTAAATTTGCCAGAGTCTCACGAAGCTGTAATTGCTTAAACTTTTATTAATTAAAGTACATTAAGAGTCAATTATCCATCCTGTAATCGTGTTAATTGCTACGTATAACGGTGTTACAGGTGTCAACAATGCTTCCAATTGTTAGGATTCGACATCCTGTTCGACATATCCCTGCACCCGTACGTAGTAGAAGTGAACGGGCAGCCAGATATGAGGCATACAGACAACGTCATGACCAATAACATCAAAAGGGGTGTAGTTAGTGACACCACGAACTTAGTATTCGCCATAGATTCGGTCAGCGATCGAGTTACAGAAGCATTAATGAGATTAGATCCGGAAGCAATTGGAATTCTGGTAAGTCCGTTTCTTTGCTTATCAAGTATCAATGAACGTGAGGGATGATAATGACGATGATGATGATTAATTTTCTCTTTCAATCAGGGCATTAACTGTCGGGTTAATCACGAATTTTGTTTGAGTTATACCGATTTAAATCTCTTATTGGATACCCAAAGAGAATATTTGAATAGAGGAGGATTTATTCAGGTCTGTAATCCTCTTTAACATTATAAATCATTTTAAAAATGGATTCTATATCGTATTTTTCACATTATATATCTTTAAGTTATAGTTTATAAAGTAAATAACCCTATAATTAATCTAGAATTTAGGAAATTCTCTACAATAAATTCAAAATCTTTAGTAAAAAGAAAGGTCTTACAAGTGTTATTTTTTCCCTGTTTTTTGTCAAAATTTACTTGTCTTCTCGACAATTTTCTTGTATAATATTTGCATTTTTTAAAGATGATTTATGTAGATCTATGCAAATTTATAAAGACCGATTCACTTATAAACAAGAAAGGGTTAT
>NW_019392608.1:0-11144 GCF_000671375.1 Centruroides sculpturatus
TAGATTTGATTTTATGGGTAAGCAATGCAACACGAGGACGATCTGCAAGAGGGCTGCCTCTACAGAAAACTGGCCTTTAATTAGGTGTTAGACACGAAAAAAACCAGAAAAATTCCAGTTGTTCAGGTGCAAAACTATCACCAACTACCAATGGTTTGAACTACTCGGCTACTAGTAGGCTCTGAACCAGTCGAGCATATCCAAGTGGGTGATTATGATGCTAATTGAGTAATATTCTCTGAAAAAAACGACAGGGGACCCCTCAAATCTACTTTGAGCAGCACCCATATTCTCAAAATCTTGTATGCACTACTGATCCGGTGATAGATCAATCCTCAATTTATCACGGTATTGATATATTGTAAATGAAGCGGAATACTGTTAGATCAGTGTTTCTATGATGAAGTGAGAATCCAGGTTCGAAGATAACTACTACTAATAAATTGAAGAATTATGTCGGTGTTGCGACTATGCTGTCCGATTGCATTGAAAATCTAACCCATAAATAACAGAAAAAAAACTAAGGTAAACTATACATTCTAAATTTATTGATGTAATTGTATTAAGTACCCGGCAAACGAAGACTTTTCTAATTTGCCCTTCTATCGGGATTATCGTGGGTTGATCAAGCGCGCAATGATGCCGTGAACGGAAGGCTGAGGTATTCGGGAGAGACCACCCCGAAAAATTCCCTAAACCGCTCACCCACATTCTTAGAGCGATAGGCTGACATTTCAAACGCTTCAGCCTACTTGGAAGAACATCTTTTGAAAGTTTTTCTTTAACTTTGTATGAATGCCTAAATTAGAGGCAATAAATTATGGTTTTAATGCTCTTGATAACGTTCTTAATCATATACATATAATTTTACAAATAAAAAAGTTGTACTACCAATTTCAAAATACTAAATTGACACTTAAATGGCTTTACCATGTTCAAAGACAAGGCAGCACCTCTAATCACGTCTGTGTTTTACATGGTTCAGGTTATCTTAATCTATTCTTCGACAGGCGAAAAAGAAACTAGGATCCCGGATCAATATCAAAAAATGGTCTAGTATCTTTAATAAACCGCTGATTAGGTGTGTTAAGACAATTAGTTATAAATGTTTCAAAAGATCATAGAGTATATAGATTTCCTCACGAAAATTAATCTATACCATAAAGAAATATGCCACGGTTTTGTTTAACCGATGCTTCTGTAATGAGAAACAATAAATTTAACAAATATCTACTGTAACTTATATCTTTCTATCAAATTATTTGAAATTAAATAACTATAAATTCTATAACAATTATTATATACACAAGGATAAACATTTGCTCAAATAATAAATTTACGTTTAGTGTTTTAACCTTTACCTTCCTCTAAAAGTGAACTTAGCATTTACGCTTCCGTTCCTTCCTAAAATTAGAATTTTAACCAACGAGGAAACAAATGTAAAAAAAAAAAAGAAAATTTTCTAGGAGATACTTCGCACTTCTCGGGATCAAACACACCTCTTAGATTAAGAACCATTGAACTAGACTTCGAGTAAAAGTCACACTACCTATTTGCCCTGGAACAATGACCTTCACACAACAAATTTCTTAGTTGACGAGTTGAATCACCTCCTCATGTAAAATATTCATACATACTTTATTGAGGCACATGCTAATTGGCATGCCTCGAGGCTAATTGGCGTGTTCGAGGCATGCCAATTAGCATGCCTCGAACACGATACATCACGTGTGTTTCACACATTCTTATAATATTCACTTAACTATACCATTTACCCGATCAATTTTGAAGCAGAACCATCTTTAACAGATTCAATTATGGCACAACATTGGGTACTTTTTAAAATTAATGGCGTTTCATCGTCTTAAAACAGAAATTAAGCATAATTACTTTAAACAAATGAAAGATCTCTTAACAATTTAAATTTCACAAACCACAACAGGATATGCGTCGCGCAGGAAGGGCATTAAACAATCGCATCCTGTTCAAAAAAATCAATTGAATTTACACCAAATTTCGTTATAATCTCTAAATGTAAGTGTTAAGTATTTGTACAACACTACTACAGTTAACTTTATATAAATTATACATGGTCATCGAGGCCCTAATTCAAGATTCGCTAGGCACTAACTTAAGAAACCAGTTGAAACGTATAAAATTCATATTACTCACATTTCAATGTTCCGTAGATGAGAGAAATTCTTATTTTAACATTATGAAACGTCAGCAATATGTTTTTTTGTGACGTCACCCCACCTGTTACACTACCAGCAGACAATATAGACGACACCTGCCAAACACAAACGCGTGCGATTACTTATCTACTCGCTATTAAATATGATATTTGTTAACATCCGCTGAATTTTCGCCGTCCTTCTGCAAACTTCCGGGTGGTTTTTAACGGTTTCAGATAAAAAATACACAGTAAATTTACTTGTATTTTACACTTTCGAGCTGAAAAATTTGAAATTTTCTATTGTTTACGAGTACACAGAATGGTTTAAAATATTAAAAATTTTTGTGTAAATAAATTATGACGTAATGCGATAGTTTATACGCAAGTTCGGCTCGCATAAATTGTATAAATACGCGAAAATATGAATTTAACCGCAAAATTACACGTGCATCCAATACATCCACGCGTGCTCTATAATTATGGCAGTACAAATTTTAATCGGTAGAGGCGCTACTGGTAACCATCAATTTCTATTTACGTTTTCTATGGCGACGAATGAGAAAATGTCACTACCGTGTTTCCCCGAAAATAAGACAGTGTCTTATATTAATTTTTGCTCTGAAAAATGCTCTAGGTCTTATTTTCAGGGAATGTCTTATTTTTTCCAGGAAGAAGAATTCACATTTATTATTGAACAAAAAAATTCCCAAGTCGAACTTAGACGAGAGTGACGTATATCCGGTGTGTCGAACTGTCGCCTTTTTATAGCGTCAACATCGGACTCGATGACCAATTAGTGCTTACTGAACCGTAGCACTATGCAAATGTCATGTGGCGTGATTCCCGGCCGACCAATTAGCCATCACCAGCCGTAACGTTATGCAAATCTGTGATTCCCAAGCCATAGTCTTATGCAAATCATGCCGTGTGGCGTAATTGTCTGCTGACCAATCAGTGGCTGTACTTTCAAAAAGCCAACGGCCACTTTCAACCATCTGTCGATGACCGTTACGACAAAAAAAGAACTTCGCTAGGTCTTACTTTCAGGGGGAGGTCTTATATTTCGCAATTCAGCAAAACAGATGCTAGGTCTTATTTTCTGCGGATGTCTTATTTTCGGGGAAACACGGTATCTAAATTTCGTACTTTTATGAAGCCTTAAACTTCCTCCCTCCTTCAGAAGTTAAGAGGCCCTCTTTCCATTCCATAATGGATTTTGGCCAGGCCCACAATGTATCCATTTGGGGCCTGACAAAGTTGCAGGCTGCATGCCTTTGCCACCGTTTTGCATTCTAATCCGGGTCCTCCAGGTTGGAATCTGGGCCGAGAACCTGATTTTCAGCTCTCCCAGATGTGTCGGACCCTATTCCTCATTACTCAGATGCCACCATAGGCATGGAAAAAAAGGCTTGGTTTATTGGTATACGGCAATGCAACACGTGGGTCATCTGCTGGGGGGTCTTTTATGGAAAACTTAAGTTATAAACGTGAAGAAAACCTATTAAACTCCACGTGACCAGTCCATTAGCCAGGTGTGAACCCACAACCGGTGTTCGGTGATTCTATTCGCTTGGCCACCGGCGGTCTCTGGAAAAATGGCCCGCAATGTTCACGTGATAGTGATAGAGTGGAAAAAAGCCAAGTTAGTTCAATTTTACATTGGTTGCCGATGATTTCCTGTAATGAGTCTATGTCTAGTCTAAAGAGTGACTCGATTTCTTGATAGAGACCTTTAGACTGAAAAGAATTCAGTTTTGTCAATTAACAGTAAGACATGATGAGGCTATGGGCATGGGAACACAATGATTTATCTACAGTAATTTGTTCATCCTGCTATCCCAGATCCTGTCTTATAAAGTGAGACATTTAAAAACTATGGACAAATAGAATGATTCATAATTTATTCTACCCAGTCACACAATATGATTTACAAACCATTTTACATCAAATGCCAACATTTTGAACAGAATAGTTTCATTAATCACAAAGTATTGTGTAATCCTCTTGTTAGTTTGAAGCAAAGAACGTAGCTTCAAACTAACAAGAGCTTAGTGTTGTTAATTATATGTTACATTAAAGACAGTATGTAGAGCTGCAGAGAACAATCGCAGGCCTTCTAGTGTGGCACACTTCTTTTACACAGTTGAAATTACAAAAATGGATTTTTTTTTTATCTTCTTAATTAAAAGTTTTAAAATACAGATACAGGGATCCATTCTAATACAGCCAATCCAGAACACGGCTCGGTCTTCTCTCTCGCTCGTCGGCCATTATTATGGTATTTGGATGTCAAAAATTGTAAGAAATTTACTCATCTGATCACACATTTCAATTAGACAAATTTGAATCACGACAGTTACGTGGCAGAGAAGTAAGATGATCTCTCCGGGGATCCGGGAAAGGGTTGGAAAGAAAACAGACAAAATTCACTACTAATTCCCAATACACAATATAAGATAAACATTCAAAATATCATTTGATATCTCCAGATATTATTCGTCAATACTATTTGAAGCCTGCAACATTTTATTCCAAATTTCTCCAGCTTTTGAGCGGTCCTCAAAATTGTCTTGTCTATTTTTCTCTTCACAATCCAGGTTACATTTTTGCATCTATTCTTGAACACACTAATAATATTAAACTATAAAATAATGATAAAAACGTTATCATCCTTATACTTTCAACCAAATTTACAGTTAATAATGGTGTAAGTGGTTTAACAATCATCATGATTAATTCTAGTATATATTTTTCTATAAATCAAGTATTATATCACTCAATTGCCTGAAAAAACTCTGTAATCTTCCTGTTTCATCTGAAAATATACTAGTAAATTGTACAGTATAGCATTGTTTCGAACATAATGGAGAATTGCCTAGACACTTATGCACACTAATAATTTGCCATCCACGAATATCAACCCTGCATAAATTATGAAATATGTGGAAATTATATCTAAGAAAATGAACTGGATTAAGAGTAAAGGATTGCAAATATAGAAAAAATAAGATTACAACAGCTTGAATAAGTTACAAGAACACTGAGAGGAAGGTCAGTGAAGGTTAGAAGAAAGTGAGGAAGAGGAAGAATGAAAGTTAGTTTAAAGAAAGTAAGAGAGAGGCTGTGAAGGAGGACATTACAGTTGAAGGGAGTGAGAAAGTGATAAGATAATATGGAGGAAACTTATTAAAAATAGGTAAAGTTTGTTGGAAGAATATGGAATTTTAATTAATAATTTAAGACAATTATTCCACGTAGCATTTTTATTATTTAACTATTTCTACATATAGCAATAACCATTAACAGAGATCATCTACACGTTTTACATCTGAGCAGAATTTTTAGAAATTCTACCATTTAAAATAATTTCTTTAACATAATGATTTGTGTAATAATGGAAGCAAATTTTTAAGAAATATATTAACTATTTTACTACATTTTACATAAATCATTTTCCTTTCTTTATAAACTAGAAATCAATATGTACTGTACAGTGCTTGTTAAAAAAAATTTGGAATTCATTTATGATTAATGACTCGTAATGAGGATAAAAGATAAGATTTTCTTTCTTTCTTTCTTTTTTTTTGAGTCTAGTTTAGTTAGATTGCACAACGTTACCTAATTTTGTAGTTGTAAATGTTCCTTCCAAGCAACGCTCCTCATTATAAAACTGGCAAATGCAAATGTGGTTGTGGTTTGAGTCCAGTTCCGTGCACGGAACTGGACTCAAACCACAACTGGACAAACAAGAACTTTAGTGTCGAGTTTGAGTTTATAATTTCAGAAGTTCTATAAAAAATACCACTACAGAAATTAAATGGAAGCTATCAAATTTAAGAAAATATTAATATTTAAAACAAATAAAAACAAGTTTCTTCAACAAGCACTGTAAAATTTCATCAATAATTAACTCTAAAAAATTTGCATGTGGATTAATTTATATATATATATATATAGATAATTTATCCATTTACATTTTCATTAACATTAAGCATGATAATGGTAAGTTTGAATTTATTTCTTTTCATAGAATTCTTTTTAACTGTGAGTACCATTAAAAAGAATTCTGCTTTTCAAACATCTTTTAATATTGCTAAAGATGTCTGAATTATATATATATATATATATACTTATATAAATGCCTGAGTTTGGAATTTGTATATTTTCATTTCATATCAAATTTTGTGATTCATTATGACAAATTTACATGAACTGTAAAGACAGATTAATTAAATTTTTAGAAATTTTCTTAATGATGTCAGTGATGTGGCTTTAAATTTAAGAATTAATTTTTTTTTTTTTGGTTTAATTCCAATCATGAAACAATGCACAAATTATATTCTTAGAAGTTAAAAAACTCAAAACATTTTTCATAAATTCATTTTTCGTTCCGATCTTTTACGTGCATTACGCAGTTTAATGATTCATATAGTTTAAGATGCGTAATGCACTTGTAAAAAATTTACGAAAGATGAAAGTTGTAAAATATTTAAGATTCTTTGCAGATTCTAAAAATATAGTTTGTCCATTATTTTATGATTCACATTCACTCTTTTTTAAAAACAATAAGTTTAAGAACATTTAAATCATCTGATATTCATTTTAAATTCTTTAATTGTGCATTACTTAATAAGTAAAGCAAATTTTTTAATACTTATATATTTTAATACTTTTAAAATGGAGAAAATGTCATTTAAAAATTGGAAAATCAAACTGTGGAACAATTTGTCATTCTTTTCATTAGTGAAAATACTTTTCTGAATCACCAATTAAGTTTTAATTGTTTGTTTGTATATGTTATCCAATATTATACAAATCCCAAATATTCACAAGCATGATAAAAATCGTTTGAAGTTTTATTTGAAGAGTCATTTCCTGGAAGAACTCTATTTTAAAAATCAAGTTAATATCAAACAATGCAATGATTAGAATATGTACAATGTGATGCTTAATTAGTGATTCATAAACCAAATATTTATTATATTCTTGTATTGTTTATTAATCACTAATTAAAAAAATCTCTCTTATTTTTTTAATGGTATCAGCCCAAAGATATTACTTAAATACTAAAGGCACTACTGTGTTATCTGTAGCAAATATCAGACATATAATTTCACATATCATTGCACGATCACAATTAGTGAAGCTCATACTACTTTGTTAATTCAAGAAAATGCATATCACAACAAATAACAACCAAACATTGCTACAAATGTGCTTACTCTTTTGTTTTTTTAAATATTTATCATCAATCGTTTCTGGTGGGCAAATATAAGTTCAGATACACGAGTGCGAGTTTCTATATACCAAAAATATTGCAAATGATTGATTGCATTGCTATAATTGCTACATGCTCTGTTTTGGTTATGAGACCCTAAATCGTTGTTTTCTCTATGCCATTCCCCAGAGATATGATGTAATATCGAAAGATGAATGAGAATACTGGAATGACATTCACTAAGTACAGTTACGTTAAATGAAATGATCTGCTACAATAGAGCATTTATACCTTTAAGAATAGTCTGTGTAATTATTCTGATATACATATATAGATATAATATTTAACTGATGTATATGCACTAATCTTTCAGATTAATACAAACTAGAAATATTTCTAAAAAAATGGAAAGATTAATAATTAGTTTTGAAGGAACTCTCTATTTTTATATACATTAAAGCATGTTTCGATCTGCAATGTCCAATTTGTACCAAAGTTTAAAATATTCTCTCGGAACAAATCAGTACAGTCAGTAACGTACGAATTTCTAAAAGTTTCTATTCTTCAATCTAAGTGAACATCACTTCAATTGTTTTCTGATGAATCAAAATTTGCATTGAGAATCATTGCCACGTAATTGATGCATATCAACAAAATCTATTTTACACCTAAACCTACATATTTCATCTTATATTATACAAAAGTTTTCATTTGCATTATTTTAATTTACATTTAAATACATTATATGCACATTATAAAAGTAAATCAGTTTTAAAATAGATCAAATAATGGAAGAAAACTCTTTCTACATATATTTATATACATACATACAACACTAAAACAGGAAGATTCTCATATTTAAAAAATTAACAATTATATTCCGAGTACTTTAAAAAATGGCATCTAATTATTATAAAAGCAATTATGAACATTACTAACCAGAAATTTTTTTTATCTTTTAGTTTATATAATAAAGTCCTTTGCTTGTTGTTTTTCTTTTAATCAGTAAAATAAATTGCTCAAATTATGATATACTGATATGTCTTAAGAGACAATAATTTATCAGGTTTACTGCTAAAATTATTCTTATGTATATCAAATCAATTTTCTGCTTTAACTTATTGGAAAGATTAATAATTGATAATAAATAATATTTCCACTGTTCACAACCTTGCAAGAGAAATTCAAAGAAAGACAAATTAAGATTGGACCCAAAGTATCAGATTAAATCATCATATGAAAGAAGACAACTAAAGTAAAGATTTAGAATATAAAATATTTAAATAATTTTGCATGATATGTATCCTACTAGGTATCAAAATAAGAATAAATTGGAAGCAAGTGCTACAGAATAAATTATATGGAAGCTTAGAGAATGTAAATGTGAGAAGTTTACAAAAATTATCGAAGACACCAAGGTGATTAAAAGCCAAAAGGCTAGTTATATATCACAGATCTGTAATTGCTTATGTTCTAAAATAAATCTTCGATTTACCTTTGATATTGTTAGTCATTCATAAAAATACAATACTGTCTTTGGAACAATCTGGAATATAGGAATGATTAACTAAGCTAAAAAATATACTAATGAAACTAACATGGAACAATTTATGATTGATTCTTGACTCTACTACGTCAAATGTTTTAAAAGATTTTAAATAGTACCAGTAGGATATTTTGCATAACTTAATAATTTGATATTGCCAATAAAAAATTCTTATTTTTGCATAGAAAGAAAAAAAACGAAATTTTTGATTAATTAGAAGTTCAAAAAGTATATACAAATTGCCACATATGCCCAAGAATATAATAATGTAAAAAGGATGATACAACATAAAATAAATGACAAAAAGCAATATAAAAGTCACTAAAAATCACTTTTGTTGGTTGAGACATTAATTTGTAATTATTGGAATTAGAATCACCCCGTATAGATTTATGAGGAAATTTTCCTGTTTTATAATATTCATCTAATAGATGTTCTTTTTCTACCCAACGATCATACAACCACTGTTTCATGGATTCCATATCTTCAGGCACATCATCTATAGGGTAGCATCGATAATGAAAGTAAGTGGTACACGAAGGACGGTATGAAGAGCATATGGTTGGGAGATCTAACGGTTTCCCTCCGTCCGGGTAGCCTATAGTTATATCAATCACCCATCGTAATGGTTCTTTTTGCTTCTTATCTGTAAACAAAATAGTTTTTAAATTATTTTTGCAATAAAACAGTAATTATAAATAAGACATTATTTTAAATTAAGAGATGCAAAATCTAAAATAAAATCAACTATCAGTTAATTAAACTTGAGACATTATTAGGATATTATTATAATTTATATTTAGAAATGTAAATATTAAATATAATTAAACTGAAACTGCACATAACAGAAAACATCAAAATATAGTTTATTCTCATTGTTATATGATCATTTCTAGATATAACCTATCATCTAAGTTTAAAATACACAAAGTTATTTAAACACCAACATAATCCAAGTAGAAAATTCTAGAAATTCTGCACTGTACTGAAAAATCATTATAGAAATAGATTAAAACACATAAGAATGCATAATATGTAACACAATATGTTAATTTCTGCAAAGAGGAATATTTTCTTAAAATATATATATTTCTGAAAAAATGTAAATAAAGAATATGTAAAGTAAGTTAAACCTCCCTGAAACTGGCAGTTAATTTATAGCATATACATAATACAGAAATAATACAATATCTGGAATCACTTTACTGAACTAAAATGTAATTTACTTTCTCACCACACCGGGTTGTATATACTTCAAATACACAACGATCTATAATTAACCAATAACCAGCGTGAAATTCTTCAAAACATCGGCGAACATTTTCGATTCCCCTCCCGGGATCTTCAGGCTTATTTTATATCTTCCGTTATAACTGGATCCTTTAATTCGAATTAAAGGATCCAGTTATAACGGAAGATATAAAATAAGCCTGAAGAAGATCCCAGGAGGGGAATCGAAAATGTTCGCCGATGTTTTGAAGAATTTCACGCTGGTTATTGGTTAATTATAGATCGTTGTGTATTTGAAAAACTAAAATGTATAACCAAAAACTAGTTTATACTTTTTATTTAAAAGAGTCCTTTTGTTTAGATAAATGCACTATCTTGTAAAGTTGTAAATAATCCCAAAAACCACATCCTTCAAGTTCTTTCAATTCTGCCATTATAAACTAGATAATAGCATTAGCATTTCTGTAATGGAAGTAAATATGACTACATAGATAGTGTAGTCATCATATATATTTTCAGGATTTGGTATGATAATGATAAATGTTATCAAGAAACTAAATGAAAATTTTCTTAATCTGGTTATTGTAATGTTATATGCTAATGAAATCCTAATGTTAATGCTAATGAATATACTTTATTAATTACTATTATATATTATATATTTTATTAATTACAATTACATTTATATGATATTATATTTTAATAATGCTACTAACTAAAAACTTAATAAATGTATGTATGTATGTATATATATATATATACTAGCAGACCCCGCCACGCCTTGTTGTGGCTCAAAATGTATCTATTATAAATGTATAACACTTCCCCCTAGGAGAAAATTTTTCGAAAAATTTCTTCTTAGTGTTGAAAAATTCTCTTGACGTACCCTATTAAAACGCAATCAAAAATGCAAAAACCGCATCTAAAATAGTATAATAGAAGCCAAGTTTTTCACAGTAAGCCTTAATCCTGTC
>NW_019392608.1:16485-33473 GCF_000671375.1 Centruroides sculpturatus
TTCGAATATTGGTTCGATTATAGAACGATTGTAAACGTTCCAGAAACGTTGAAAATAGTTCGTTTGACTAAACGTAAAAATTCTCTAATTAGTCTGGAAACGGGGGACCTAATTCTTGCATTTTGTGAAAACGAGTAAGATTAGCTATAATGTAATTATCTTAATCTTCACTATCATTACTTTTTGTCCAGCGAAGCAGGTCCTTGCAGCTAGATCCTAGATTACTTAGAAAAACAGTCTTTTATATATATATAAAAAAACTATATTACATAAAAATAAAAACCCAGCAAAGTGGGTCCTTACAGCTAGTATATATATATATATATATTATTAACACCATAAAAATCTTTTAATCATATAAAATTGTTTACAACGTTACACGATTGTTTCAAAATTTTCACAATTTGTCTATTTGACCTTTTATGTTCACAAAATTATAACTTGCCACAAGTAACAAATGAAATTGCAAATTAATCTTCAGTGACATCAAAGATACAAGTACCAAAAAATTGCAAATTTGCATAAATGAGACATACATGTGCTCTACAATGGAAAATATATCATTTAAATCTATCTGTTTGCAACACCTAAAAATCAATAAAATAATTAATTTTTTAAAATTTCTACAAATTATTTTGATGTATTATTGTTACATTCCTGAATGTGAAACAATGTAAATTTTTCAGATGACCATTTGCAAATTTTTTAAAGAGAAAATATCAATTTGTGGTGGACATTGTGCAACACGCTGTACACATATCTGCAAGTTATTTCATTTCACACTGGCAATTCCATTTGTATCATCTCAAATTAATTTATAACATTTTCAATCATTTGAATACACACAAACCAAAATTTCTTTTAGAAATGGATTGATATATTGAGAATATAATAGACTAATAATTCAGTTTGTAAACTACAAGCAAAGTTGCTGAAATAAAAATGTAATTACTAAAAAATTTTTTAATTTTGTTCTTATATAAAATAAGTAGAAATTAGGCTACAATTTTCAAACTGCAGACCTATTAATTTCTACTAGTAGCCATCTTTCTGTCCTTCCTTAATCTTGAGAACAGAATTAGACAGATGAAAGTTGAGATCAGATATGGAAAGCTCCGACTGACTATATACAAACTTCCAGTTTGTACTGAAAGTCACATTACTTCAATTCATAAATTTTCTCCAGAGTTAGATAGATGACTGCATGACTCTATTGTTAACAGAAAAAGTGTGATATACAGGGGCAAGACACTACTAAAACTAAAAGCTATATTTTAAATTAAATAAATTAAAAATATTATTAAAAATTGCAGCCTGGTATTGTGACCATATCACAATAAATAATTGCTCGTTATATGTACAGATATTCTTAAGCACAATTTATCAGTAAGAGAAGTACTTTATGAAACTATACTCATCGATTGGAATAAGATGATTGTCAATTGATTAGATAGTTTAAGATTTATATTGATTGGCAAAATAGAAAACTGTGTTCTCAAACATTCTCAGTTCAAATGGTTTTATCTTTGAATAAAGCAACTCCTTATAGTTTTAATATGATTTCATATTTCTCTTCTATTATATTTTCATATTTCTATTCTATTATATTCTCTTATAGTTTTAATATGATTTCATATTTCTCTTCTATTATATTACATGAGCATTTCTTTTCTATTTTAACATTTGCATTCAATATAATTTTACTACTTTAACCTCAGACTTATGAATGAGTAGCAGTATTAATTATAGCCATTATTACAGATTCATATTATCACTTGAATAATTAAGTTATAATATAAATCTATTTAATTTTATTTAAACTGTTACCACTCATGATTAACTATACGTTAAAACCAATTCCAGTGTTTTTTCAAATGGCATTTTGCTGCTTTTGACCAATGTTCAAAATTGGAAATTATTTTTCATTTTCAACCAATTTATTGTGTGTTCTGTTACAAATTTTTCGTCTGAGTTTAAATATTCACACAGATACATTATTAACAAAATCTAATGTAATGTAAGTATCAATCTAGTGTATTTAATATACTAGATTGATTCTCAGATTTTATTTATATTTGAATTTTCATTAATATTTCTGCTTTGTCCTGTTTGAATATTACACATTTAACAAAGACTCATTTTTGAAATGGCTTCACATGCATAAGATAATTACTATAAAGTTATTAAATTTTTCAAATTCTTATATAATATTTTTACATTGAAATTTTGGAATCTTTAAAATCTAGCAAGAGAAACAAACAAGTAAATGTGTTTTAATGCATTTTAAAATGATTATAAATTCAATTTTCTTACCTGAAGAAGTATTTTGTTGTGCAGTTACAGCAGTGCCTGTATCCATTATAATTGTCACCGTATGTTCATTCTACAATAAAAGTAAATAAATAAATGAACAAAATTATTTTACATAGTTTCACATATTAAAGATGTACTTAAATACTAAAATTATAGAAAGTTAAATTTATCCAGTTATAACTTACTATTAAGCAATTATAGAAAATGCTTTGTTGTGTACAAATATGTAATATCATAAGTATTAAATGATAATGTATTATTCATTAATATAACAATATTACATTTAAATAATTATTTAATACTTTAAAATAAAATTTCAACAAATCATATTCTAAAAGATATTGAATTCTGCAAATATAATTTTTCAAACTTTTATAGATTTCTTTCAGATCTGATTTTAAAAATCTTGTATATTAAATATTTTAATTCTAATCTAAACCATTTAAAATATAGTTTGAATTCGATGCTTGTCTCCAGATTCATCTATTTTTGTTGCATTAACTCTTACTTCCAGTTTAGTACAACATGGAAACATTGTAAAAACAACTAAACAGCATTTTTTAAAGACAATTTTGAAATTTATTATTTTGAAGATTATCCAAATGAAACTTTCAGTGTTTAAAAAAATAATTCTTTAGTTTTTAATTATGTAATGAGGCATTTTAATAAAACACTTAATATTTATATTTTAAGCTGCACAATATTCTTAGTGCATTAAAAATATTTGCTTTAATAGAGCATAAAATCCCCCCAAATTCAAGCATTCACATCCATCTTCAGGAATGAAAATTGTGAAAAACCAAAGAATTTTTTGTTTTATGCTCCGTTAAGAACAATATTTTTTCCATATTTTAAATTTGTAGATTCTTATGTATTATTTTCCAGATAAACATTGCTGACAACATATTATAATAGTAAACTATTTATAAAATGTATAATTTTATTTTATTTTTATATTTAAATAAATATTGTTTATATTTTGCAATATCTATCATACTATTCATTTCAAAATACAGTAGAGCTTCGATTATCCGACTCAATTGGGGACTGGGGTTGGTCGGATAATTGAAAAGTCAGATAACCGAAAAGTATGAAAAAATCCATCATTAGTGTAGTATATTATTATATCNTATATGTACTAAGTATATCTGAGTTCCTTCTTTGTTTTAAATTCTCTTCCACTTTCCCAGGACGGAGTGAATTTATAATGGTATACATAGCTCCTACTCGAGGCAGTGTTACATGCTGCAAAAAGGGATAATTGTTTTTCTTAGCATACCTGTTAAAGGAAATAAAAAATAAATATCAAAATATATCATCTATTTATACAATTTAACTATAAAATTTCAATAAAATTATGTATACTTTTGACTTGTTTCTCTTCTTTTTCTCAGGAATCCACCTTCTGGAAACAGCACTAACCACTGTCTTGTACGAGGCATATAAACATCGAAAAGATGATCTTCTAAAGATTTTAATTGACTACTGCGTACATTTTTACCCTAGTAAAAAATTTAATTTTAGAATAAATAAATAAAGACACAATAAAATTAATTTATACTGTATTATTCTCATACTGTTCTGTGTGGTTTTTAACACTGATATAAATTATGCAAATTTACAAAATATCCTAGATTAATCCAAAAATAATAATGATTTCAATTATTTTATTAATACCTACATAAATTTACTATTAAAGCTATATATATCATAACTATTGATAATTTTCAATAATTAGAGAATTAACAATATAAAAAATGTCTTCATATAAAACTAATAATAATACTGACAATAATAAAAAATTAATTCTGTAGAAATTTCTTGCATCATCATTAAGAACTTAAAATAAATGGAGGAAAATGAATGTTAATCAATTACCTGAGTTATAAAAAAATCTCCACGAGTTGATGAGACAAGACCAAAATTGGTGTATCGAAACAAATGATCCATGATCCACAATACACCTTCTAGAACTCCAGTCTTATTCTCGAAGGCAGTCATTAAAAGTGGTACATCACTCGTCGATTGATGATTAACCAAAATTAAACAACGCTGTTCCAAACAGGGTGTGATATCTTCTCCTATTTCTACAACTAAGAATTTAAAGGATGGCTGTTCAGTATAATTTTTTTTCAATGTACTACTTAGTTTTAATTTGAGTGTGTTTTTCGTGTTGGAACAAATTATTTGGTTTTACATGTAATCGTATGGGAAAAAATGATTCACCTTATGACATTTTCATGATACGATCTCAGTTTCGGAATGGATTAATTTCATATCCTGATGTACCACTGTATAAAGTTTCTACAGCACTTTGCAGTCAGTATGCTGAATGAAACAGCAAAATACAGTATTTATGACAAGTTTTATTGACAAAACATTAGAGTACAATCAAACTGTACAAGGAATCAGTGGCTGCACTACTTTAGAGTAAATGTTCAATGTGACGACCACCAACTTCGTTACATAACGTGCAACGACTAACCATGTTTTGTCCAACTCTCTGTAAGAGGCCACGCTTCCTTCTGATGTTATTAAATGCTGTAAAGATTCCCTCCGTAAACTCATAAACTGTTCCTACAGGTGTTGCGTACACAAGTGACTTTACATAACCTCAGAGGAAGAAGTCAAGAACAATAACATGACGTCAATGGACAGAAGGGTAGCTACCAAAGTGAAGGGCGGTCAAGCACTTCCTACTGCTGTAGAAACTTTATATCACATTTCCAGTTATGGATTCCTTATATCAAAATGTTCAAAATTTCATCCTCTACAATCCCCCAAATTTTTAAAACGTCATTCTGATACACCCTGTATACTGATATACAACACACATATTACCATCAGAATACATATTTTATTTAATAATTATTATGACTTACATCTTGGCAAGATCAGGTAAATAAAAATTAATTTTAAATTTAAAAAGTTTAATGATGAATATGAAAGTATGCTATTTTAAAATTTCATAAACTCTTTTTCTAATCTACTAATTCAACAATTTTAATATAGCTAAAAAATAACACAATTAAGAATTTTTAAAACTTCTTAAAGAAAATTAAATGTATTTTAGAATCTACAGGATTTAATTTTTACTGAAGTGGAGTCACATGTAGTTTATAAAAATATTTATGAATAATCAAACATGCTTTAACTTCTCAAAAGATTATTATTTTAAGAATTAAATTTGAGAACTATTTATCATCAACTATAAATTCTGTATGTATAATAAGTATCTAATTCAAATTCATCATGCTATTATTATTTTTTAAAATTTATTTAGAAAAGAATAATCAAGCTCTTATTCTTAAATTTACAAAATATAACATATTTGTTCTAATACAATATAATAAGACAAATGAATTTTGTAATATTAATATTTTATATACATTAATACATAATTTTGTAAGTTATATATACAGAGTAAAACTTATTTAAAACATATTGTATTGGTCAGAATTTTGTTTTGTAGATGTTACCGGTAAGTTTTATTAATGTATAAAAAATGTTATAACTCATATTCAGAACTGCTTCTTCTCCAACATAGGTATTATATGTTTCAAATATATGCTGAAAGACCAAAATGTATATGTAGTGACAGAAGAAATAAAAAACAAGTGTATAAAAATGCAGTGTGTTTTAATTGCTTTGTTCTCAAGAACATACAACTTGCTAGATTCAGTATTTAATTAACTATTGTTGGACTAACTTAGAACTTTTTAATTTTTATTTAATAATAACTACACTTACCGTAACACTATCTATAACAAATATGGAGACGTTTTTAGTCAGAAGGCCAGTTCCTATTTCAGAATGAACTCAAAATGGATGCATAATGTACACATAAGTGGCATTTGGCAAACATGCACCAATAATGCATATAAACTATACTTACATGTCTACTGAGGAAGATATCCAAAAATATATTTTCATAAAAAATAAATTTAATTTTGCTGCCACAAATTTGACTATTTTATATTTTATCAGGATGCGCTAGAAGCCATAAAAGACCACAGATTTCCCCAGGTCTATAAGAATAGCTGAACTTAGAAATTAATTTTTGTTTTCATGTCAGTAATAATATATTAAATTTTGGCTAGTTTTACGAAATTTTCAGGTGGCACTGATTGCTTCTTCTACTGCAGTGATTCTCAACCACTGTGCTGCAAGGTTTTTGAAGTGTGCCGCCACTGCGAACATCCACACATAAGAAACGTCAGATAAGTAGTTTAATCAGTTCTATCTTCCTGGAAATCGTAACTGGTGTTACCGGTAACTGCCATTAGTTACCAAGGAATTTAGAAAATGTGACCTAAATAATCAACTGCGTTTAAAAATCACTGTTATGACGTCACCTGTTGTCCTGCAGTACTTACTGAAGTAACCATGTGTGCCGCCAAAATTTTAAATTATTAAAAGTGTTCCACAACAAAATAAAGGTAGAGAATCACTGTTCTATTGTCTAGTTAATATAAAGAGAGTGAAAATGTTTTCTGAAATGTATTTTATATATTCTTTTTTTGCCTGAGGAAGTCATTTTGAAATGTTGAAAGTACTTGTACAGTATTTAATTCATCAAACAAATAAATTTAATGCTAAAAGATAGTACAATTTCTTGTGTATATTCAAACTACCTTGACCAGTAAAATGATCAGAATAAACTATATATTACTGGTTTGCATTTCATTAGCATATATAATTTTATTAGTACCTAAACTGCTANGGGTCCTTGCAGCTAGATCCTAGATTACTTAGAAAAACAGTCTTTTATATATATATAAAAAAACTATATTACATAAAAATAAAAACCCAGCAAAGTGGGTCCTTACAGCTAGTATATATATATATATATATTATTAACACCATAAAAATCTTTTAATCATATAAAATTGTTTACAACGTTACACGATTGTTTCAAAATTTTCACAATTTGTCTATTTGACCTTTTATGTTCACAAAATTATAACTTGCCACAAGTAACAAATGAAATTGCAAATTAATCTTCAGTGACATCAAAGATACAAGTACCAAAAAATTGCAAATTTGCATAAATGAGACATACATGTGCTCTACAATGGAAAATATATCATTTAAATCTATCTGTTTGCAACACCTAAAAATCAATAAAATAATTAATTTTTTAAAATTTCTACAAATTATTTTGATGTATTATTGTTACATTCCTGAATGTGAAACAATGTAAATTTTTCAGATGACCATTTGCAAATTTTTTAAAGAGAAAATATCAATTTGTGGTGGACATTGTGCAACACGCTGTACACATATCTGCAAGTTATTTCATTTCACACTGGCAATTCCATTTGTATCATCTCAAATTAATTTATAACATTTTCAATCATTTGAATACACACAAACCAAAATTTCTTTTAGAAATGGATTGATATATTGAGAATATAATAGACTAATAATTCAGTTTGTAAACTACAAGCAAAGTTGCTGAAATAAAAATGTAATTACTAAAAAATTTTTTAATTTTGTTCTTATATAAAATAAGTAGAAATTAGGCTACAATTTTCAAACTGCAGACCTATTAATTTCTACTAGTAGCCATCTTTCTGTCCTTCCTTAATCTTGAGAACAGAATTAGACAGATGAAAGTTGAGATCAGATATGGAAAGCTCCGACTGACTATATACAAACTTCCAGTTTGTACTGAAAGTCACATTACTTCAATTCATAAATTTTCTCCAGAGTTAGATAGATGACTGCATGACTCTATTGTTAACAGAAAAAGTGTGATATACAGGGGCAAGACACTACTAAAACTAAAAGCTATATTTTAAATTAAATAAATTAAAAATATTATTAAAAATTGCAGCCTGGTATTGTGACCATATCACAATAAATAATTGCTCGTTATATGTACAGATATTCTTAAGCACAATTTATCAGTAAGAGAAGTACT
The DNA here is from genome assembly GCF_000671375.1 of Centruroides sculpturatus. NCBI lineage: Eukaryota > Metazoa > Arthropoda > Arachnida > Scorpiones > Buthidae > Centruroides > Centruroides sculpturatus. The sequence continues at coordinate 24,725 of NW_019392608.1, forward strand.
TTATGAAACTATACTCATCGATTGGAATAAGATGATTGTCAATTGATTAGATAGTTTAAGATTTATATTGATTGGCAAAATAGAAAACTGTGTTCTCAAACATTCTCAGTTCAAATGGTTTTATCTTTGAATAAAGCAACTCCTTATAGTTTTAATATGATTTCATATTTCTCTTCTATTATATTTTCATATTTCTATTCTATTATATTTCTATTCTATTATATTCTCTTATAGTTTTAATATGATTTCATATTTCTCTTCTATTATATTACATGAGCATTTCTTTTCTATTTTAACATTTGCATTCAATATAATTTTACTACTTTAACCTCAGACTTATGAATGAGTAGCAGTATTAATTATAGCCATTATTACAGATTCATATTATCACTTGAATAATTAAGTTATAATATAAATCTATTTAATTTTATTTAAACTGTTACCACTCATGATTAACTATACGTTAAAACCAATTCCAGTGTTTTTTCAAATGGCATTTTGCTGCTTTTGACCAATGTTCAAAATTGGAAATTATTTTTCATTTTCAACCAATTTATTGTGTGTTCTGTTACAAATTTTTCGTCTGAGTTTAAATATTCACACAGATACATTATTAACAAAATCTAATGTAATGTAAGTATCAATCTAGTGTATTTAATATACTAGATTGATTCTCAGATTTTATTTATATTTGAATTTTCATTAATATTTCTGCTTTGTCCTGTTTGAATATTACACATTTAACAAAGACTCATTTTTGAAATGGCTTCACATGCATAAGATAATTACTATAAAGTTATTAAATTTTTCAAATTCTTATATAATATTTTTACATTGAAATTTTGGAATCTTTAAAATCTAGCAAGAGAAACAAACAAGTAAATGTGTTTTAATGCATTTTAAAATGATTATAAATTCAATTTTCTTACCTGAAGAAGTATTTTGTTGTGCAGTTACAGCAGTGCCTGTATCCATTATAATTGTCACCGTATGTTCATTCTACAATAAAAGTAAATAAATAAATGAACAAAATTATTTTACATAGTTTCACATATTAAAGATGTACTTAAATACTAAAATTATAGAAAGTTAAATTTATCCAGTTATAACTTACTATTAAGCAATTATAGAAAATGCTTTGTTGTGTACAAATATGTAATATCATAAGTATTAAATGATAATGTATTATTCATTAATATAACAATATTACATTTAAATAATTATTTAATACTTTAAAATAAAATTTCAACAAATCATATTCTAAAAGATATTGAATTCTGCAAATATAATTTTTCAAACTTTTATAGATTTCTTTCAGATCTGATTTTAAAAATCTTGTATATTAAATATTTTAATTCTAATCTAAACCATTTAAAATATAGTTTGAATTCGATGCTTGTCTCCAGATTCATCTATTTTTGTTGCATTAACTCTTACTTCCAGTTTAGTACAACATGGAAACATTGTAAAAACAACTAAACAGCATTTTTTAAAGACAATTTTGAAATTTATTATTTTGAAGATTATCCAAATGAAACTTTCAGTGTTTAAAAAAATAATTCTTTAGTTTTTAATTATGTAATGAGGCATTTTAATAAAACACTTAATATTTATATTTTAAGCTGCACAATATTCTTAGTGCATTAAAAATATTTGCTTTAATAGAGCATAAAATCCCCCCAAATTCAAGCATTCACATCCATCTTCAGGAATGAAAATTGTGAAAAACCAAAGAATTTTTTGTTTTATGCTCCGTTAAGAACAATATTTTTTCCATATTTTAAATTTGTAGATTCTTATGTATTATTTTCCAGATAAACATTGCTGACAACATATTATAATAGTAAACTATTTATAAAATGTATAATTTTATTTTATTTTTATATTTAAATAAATATTGTTTATATTTTGCAATATCTATCATACTATTCATTTCAAAATACAGTAGAGCTTCGATTATCCGACTCAATTGGGGACTGGGGTTGGTCGGATAATTGAAAAGTCAGATAACCGAAAAGTATGAAAAAATCCATCATTAGTGTAGTATATTATTATATCCCATGTAATTAGTATATTAGTATATTGCTATTAACCTACTTCACGTTGAATTTTCCTCCATGTTAAGCCTAACAAAAATTTTTTTTAAATAATAATCGTCTGTATTGTACCATTAAAAATTATTTTTAAATTATTTTATTGCTCACAAAACAAACAACCACTCATAATTACAAAATTAAGCCTTGTTTAAATACTTTCCTCCCTTTCATGGTCGAGCCAGTGTTGCCAGCTAAAACACGTAAAAGTACTATTAAAGTAGCCAAGACATATTGTAGCGCCACATCACTAGCGGATACTTGAATTTGCCGAATAGAACACGGTCGGTTAACCAAGGTGACGGTTAATCGAGAATCGGATAATCGATGCTCTACTGTATATCTAATTATTTCAAAATACTGTATTTACTCCGTTTTTTACAAGTTTCCACCTCTTGAAGTTTTTATTGTATTATACAGGGTGTATCAGAATGGCATTTAAAAAATTTGGGGGATTGTAAAGGATGAAATTTTGAACATTTTGATATAAGGAACCCATAGCCGGAAATGTGATACAGTGGTACCTCAGGATACGAACGCCCAGCATATGAAATTTTCACGATACGACACGAAATTCGAACATATTTTTGCTCCACGATACGAACAAAACTCACCATATAACATTACATTAGTTTGCAGCGCCATTTTTTATTCACTTCTGTTCGTTGGTCTCAGTCCACCTGTTTGCTTCATTGTGGAAGGATCTCGCTCGATAAAGGAAATTGTGAGGTATTATTAGAAAGTGACTGATTTTATTGAAAAGAAACATCCCGAAAAGGTTCACACTGACCATATTGCTGCTCAGAGTAATGACATTTGCCTAAGTCATTTTTAGAAAAATTTTAAAAAGTAGGCAAAGCAAAACTGCTTTGGATGGATATTTTACCAAGCGACCTCTATCCAGTGAAAGTGCTGGTGGAAGTGAAGGAAAGAAAGCAAAAAGCAGTGATTAAAAATTAAAAAATAAAATAACACTAATTTTTAAAAATCTTTTCTAAGTTATTTTTAAGTTATTGTTACATTATGTTATGTAAGCTAAGCTTTAGTATCATTTCCCTCCTCCCTCTCTTCCGCCACAGTTTACACCTCCACCGTCGTCTATCCTCAAAGGTAAAGTGCATATAAAAACTACATTTTTTTAATCAATTATTATTCTATTATGGTTATTTATACATTTACAAATACAAAACGCATTTTTCAGTGTTTTCCTTACTATAATTTTTTTTTTTCAATGTACTACTTAGTTTTAATTTGAGTGTGTTTTTCGTGTTGGAACAAATTATTTGGTTTTACATGTAATCGTATGGGAAAAAATGATTCACCTTATGACATTTTCATGATACGATCTCAGTTTCGGAATGGATTAATTTCATATCCTGATGTACCACTGTATAAAGTTTCTACAGCACTTTGCAGTCAGTATGCTGAATGAAACAGCAAAATACAGTATTTATGACAAGTTTTATTGACAAAACAGTAGAGTACAATCAAACTGTACAAGGAATCAGTGGCTGCACTACTTTAGAGTAAATGTTCAATGTGACGACCACCAACTTCGTTACATAACGTGCAACGACTAACCATGTTTTGTCCAACTCTCTGTAAGAGGCCACGCTTCCTTCTGATGTTATTAAATGCTGTAAAGATTCCCTCCGTAAACTCATAAACTGTTCCTACAGGTGTTGCGTACACAAGTGACTTTACATAACCTCAGAGGAAGAAGTCAAGAACAATAACATGACGTCAATGGACAGAAGGGTAGCTACCAAAGTGAAGGGCGGTCAAGCACTTCCTACTGCTGTAGAAACTTTATATCACATTTCCAGTTATGGATTCCTTATATCAAAATGTTCAAAATTTCATCCTCTACAATCCCCCAAATTTTTAAAACGTCATTCTGATACACCCTGTATACTGATATACAACACACATATTACCATCAGAATACATATTTTATTTAATAATTATTATGACTTACATCTTGGCAAGATCAGGTAAATAAAAATTAATTTTAAATTTAAAAAGTTTAATGATGAATATGAAAGTATGCTATTTTAAAATTTCATAAACTCTTTTTCTAATCTACTAATTCAACAATTTTAATATAGCTAAAAAATAACACAATTAAGAATTTTTAAAACTTCTTAAAGAAAATTAAATGTATTTTAGAATCTACAGGATTTAATTTTTACTGAAGTGGAGTCACATGTAGTTTATAAAAATATTTATGAATAATCAAACATGCTTTAACTTCTCAAAAGATTATTATTTTAAGAATTAAATTTGAGAACTATTTATCATCAACTATAAATTCTGTATGTATAATAAGTATCTAATTCAAATTCATCATGCTATTATTATTTTTTAAAATTTATTTAGAAAAGAATAATCAAGCTCTTATTCTTAAATTTACAAAATATAACATATTTGTTCTAATACAATATAATAAGACAAATGAATTTTGTAATATTAATATTTTATATACATTAATACATAATTTTGTAAGTTATATATACAGAGTAAAACTTATTTAAAACATATTGTATTGGTCAGAATTTTGTTTTGTAGATGTTACCGGTAAGTTTTATTAATGTATAAAAAATGTTATAACTCATATTCAGAACTGCTTCTTCTCCAACATAGGTATTATATGTTTCAAATATATGCTGAAAGACCAAAATGTATATGTAGTGACAGAAGAAATAAAAAACAAGTGTATAAAAATGCAGTGTGTTTTAATTGCTTTGTTCTCAAGAACATACAACTTGCTAGATTCAGTATTTAATTAACTATTGTTGGACTAACTTAGAACTTTTTAATTTTTATTTAATAATAACTACACTTACCGTAACACTATCTATAACAAATATGGAGACGTTTTTAGTCAGAAGGCCAGTTCCTATTTCAGAATGAACTCAAAATGGATGCATAATGTACACATAAGTGGCATTTGGCAAACATGCACCAATAATGCATATAAACTATACTTACATGTCTACTGAGGAAGATATCCAAAAATATATTTTCATAAAAAATAAATTTAATTTTGCTGCCACAAATTTGACTATTTTATATTTTATCAGGATGCGCTAGAAGCCATAAAAGACCACAGATTTCCCCAGGTCTATAAGAATAGCTGAACTTAGAAATTAATTTTTGTTTTCATGTCAGTAATAATATATTAAATTTTGGCTAGTTTTACGAAATTTTCAGGTGGCACTGATTGCTTCTTCTACTGCAGTGATTCTCAACCACTGTGCTGCAAGGTTTTTGAAGTGTGCCGCCACTGCGAACATCCACACATAAGAAACGTCAGATAAGTAGTTTAATCAGTTCTATCTTCCTGGAAATCGTAACTGGTGTTACCGGTAACTGCCATTAGTTACCAAGGAATTTAGAAAATGTGACCTAAATAATCAACTGCGTTTAAAAATCACTGTTATGACGTCACCTGTTGTCCTGCAGTACTTACTGAAGTAACCATGTGTGCCGCCAAAATTTTAAATTATTAAAAGTGTTCCACAACAAAATAAAGGTAGAGAATCACTGTTCTATTGTCTAGTTAATATAAAGAGAGTGAAAATGTTTTCTGAAATGTATTTTATATATTCTTTTTTTGCCTGAGGAAGTCATTTTGAAATGTTGAAAGTACTTGTACAGTATTTAATTCATCAAACAAATAAATTTAATGCTAAAAGATAGTACAATTTCTTGTGTATATTCAAACTACCTTGACCAGTAAAATGATCAGAATAAACTATATATTACTGGTTTGCATTTCATTAGCATATATAATTTTATTAGTACCTAAACTGCTAAACATTATGAAGTACAGTAGAGCGTCGATTTTCCGAATCAATTGGGGACTGGGGTTGTTCGTATAACTGATATTTCGGATAACCGATTTATGTACGAAAAAATAGTTTAACGTATCCGATGTTGAAANACGCTGTACACATATCTGCAAGTTATTTCATTTCACACTGGCATTATTACTGTTATATAGAAAGTAACATTCAGTATAAGGATACTAGTTCCCATTTCAAGTGTATAATTAATTTTTTTTTAAATCAAAATTTTCATAAATAAATATTTAAATACTACATTAGTAACAGATATCAAATGGGTATGTGCAAAGGAAATAATAACCACCCTTGATTAGTAATGGCAAAGAAAATATGCAATTTATAGTAGTAGTCTCTCTCATGTTTCTGTACCGTTTATGTCAAATAAGTGATTTATCTATGTACTGTACATAAAAATGTAATGTTAGTTTGTTCCTAATAGCTAATCTCCGAAAGTTCTTCACTGATTCCTTTGAAATTTTCACACAACATTCCGTTTGAATATGGGCATGTTTTTATATAATATACAGTTTGAAATTCTGTCCCCACGTGAGTTTATAATAAAAAAAAGTTATTTTTTAATGAAATCTCATAACAGATGGTGCCACACACAATTTTAACTTTGTACTAGTGTGTCTTATTTTTTCTTAAACAAATATTTTCACCTGGAAAATTATGAAATATTTAGCTATAAAAGTTTAAAAATTAAATAAATCTTATTTACAATTCCATATTTTTTTTTGTAGTCTATTGACATATAGTTCAAGAGACATTTCTGAGAACAAAACTTCGGTTCAAGACATTAAACTTACTGGAGATGCACTCTCTTAACGACATTTTCTCACAATCCAACTGCACAATAAGAGCAGGGATACTACCACATAAATTTCAATCAGAAAAATTTTAGAATTATTTTTAAAGGTAAATTTGATGTTTAAAGAGGAATTAATCTATATAAATAAAAATTTAATGTTTGTTTTTTCAAAATCTTAAATCTCTGAAAGTTCTTCACTGCTTGCTTTCAAATTTTGACACAATGTTGCATTCAAATATGCGCATTTTCATATTATATAGATGTCGAAATTCCCTCCATGTAGGGGAAACAGACAGGATTAAGGCTTACCGTGAAGAACTCAGTTTCTATTATACTATTCTATGTGCGGTTTTTTGCACTTTTGATTGTGTTTTAATAGGGTACGTCAAGAGAATGTACACTAAAAAGAGATTTTTCAAAATTCCCTCCCGCGGGGAGTGTTATACATTTATAGTAGATACATTTTGAGCCGTAGCAACGCGTGGCCGGGTACAGCTAGTGTTAAAATAAAGACAGTTGCGCAAATTCATTTACACATTTCCTTTAATTTGCAAGAAAGTGTATTTATAACACATTACTAATTTAACAAAAGTTAGCCCTTAAAGAATGTTTACAATAACCTTATTTGTATAATTGCACTATTTCAATTCTTTAGTTCATAAATTATATGAAATATTTTATTATAGTGAAATATTTAAATATTTAAAAGTTCATTTCAGCAATTTTTATATAATTTGAATCCAGATTAAAATTTTGAAGTTTTCTTTAGTTCATGATAATGGTCTTAAACCAATCTAAAATTAAGAGCTATTGACAATGAATACTTTATATGAAGGTTTCAAAACATACGGTGTTCAAAAAATTAACATGGTCAGCCTGTATCATATTTTAATCCAAAAAAATTTAATTTTTATAATATAAAGTATATAAGAATTAAACTTACTATAATATTTAGCCCACCAACTCCATGATGCTACTGAACACAGCATCCATTTCAAAAGTTTACCTTCTAAGTACCAATAAAAATTCGGATGTACCACTCTAATTGGAAACAGGAACAGCCAACACCATAAAAGATAGGAAGGGATAGTATATAAATTGTTAAGAACAACGTATATCAGCATTAAACCACATCGAATAATATGAAGTATGTGACGAATTTCCATCACTGAAACAAACAAGAAAAAAATTATTATTTTTTTATTTTTTATATAAAACTATTCTATTTTACAAAAAAACTAATTCAAATAGTTTAATTAAAATAAATAAACTTTAATTAATAAATCATAATTTTTTGTTGCTTATAAAGCTTACATCTATATAACAATTTTCTAATTTAAATGAGCATTTTTCACATTTAATATATTTATGATGTTGATGTTTTATAACCATTCATGATTATAAAACACAACATTATTTTATATCAGTTTTAAAAATATCGAGTTATAAATAATGCAAAATTAAAGTTAGTATCATTACAAAATTATTAATTTTAATATTTATTTATTGCTGCTAATATTTATTAATTCAACAAGTAATTTTATATGTTTTTATTCATATTAACATATTTAAATTACCAAATTTGTGATAATCTATATTATATATATAAAAATGGACATGTATGTCCCTATATTTCACTTTTTCGCCAAAACTACACATCGCACGTGAATGGTGTTTGTATGTGGTGGTAGCCCCAAGTCTCCATTCGTGCATAGGTGTGGTTGCGTCTCGATAGCTATAAGAGTGTGGGAGATATGAGGCTGAAAGTGGCTTTCTATTTCGAATGTTTTGTTCGATTTTTTCGAATTTGTTCGAATTAAATTCAAACATAAAATTCGAATTGGTTCGATTATAGAACGATTGTAAACGTTCCAGAAACGTTGAAAATAGTTCGTTTGACTAAACGTAAAAATTCTCTAATTAGTCTGGAAACGGGGGACCTAATTCTTGCATTTTGTGAAAACGAGTAAGATTAGCTATAATGTAATTATCTTAAT
>NW_019392608.1:43297-48219 GCF_000671375.1 Centruroides sculpturatus
GAAATTTTTCTCCGTTGCGTGTCGCTTCGCGTTGAATTTTCGTCGATGTTAAGCCTAACAAAAACTATTGTATCGTTAAAAAGTATTTTTTTATTTTGTACAGACAAAATGAATATATTGAAAAATATAAAAACAATAAAAAATTATACTTCAGATGTTAATTTAGTATCAAAAACGTAAAATATTTGAGTAGCCCAAGACATAGCCAAAGATTGAAGTGCCACAGCACTGGCGAAAATTTAAATTTGCCGACTGGAATTCTTTCGGATGATTGACTTTCGGAAAATCGACGCTCTACTGTATTTTGTACTCAGCCTGCAAATCTGAAAGAAAAACTCCAGCAATGAGTTGTGTAACTTTCCTGGCAAAAACACTAAGGCATACATACTAGTAGAAAATTAAAATTGTCTACAACATCATCTGTTATTAGACTTTGTTAAAAAATAACTTTTATATTAATTATTATAAAACAACAAAATACTTAATTCTGAGGGTAGAGATGAGTTTTATGAAAAAAATTGTAAATGTTAATAGTGAGAAAAATCCTCATTAAGTCCAACCCCATTCAAGATATGATGCATGATTCCCCTGCATCTTCTCACCCCCTCGATCTTTAACCACCAAAAGTTAATAGCATTGATGTCCCTTAAACAGAAACTGCCATGCCAAATTTCATTTCTTACTCATTACCTCCACATCCTGAGATACTAAACAAACTAATGTCAACATACACTCACACACAGAATTCTCTCTTCTTTTTTTGACTTTTTGGGTTTAAGTGGTCTCAAAACAGATTTGCAAAAATCCCAGAGAGTCAAATGATTCCAATACTTTTCCTTGTTATGTATGGAAAATGCCAGGAAAGTAAAATGCACAAGGCCTGCCAGAAGCTACAAAATTCACTTGTGGCGCACATCCAGAATAGGTTACTCATTACTGATTTAAAACTTAGTTGCTGTTGTACTAAAAAATTCCACTTTACTTACATTCTGTTATGCAATTGGTTTTTTGAAACCAATTGCATGTTATAATAAAATTTTGCTTAGCAGATCATTTCTGATCCAAGATTTACTTTTTTTAGGCAGATTTTATATTATAATAACTTCTTTTCTTCTAAAAGTCTGAATATAACTAATACAGTTGGTATAATTTTCATCCCCTTTAGAATCAATTATTTTTCAAAATTAAAAAAAAATATATATATATGTATGGTGCTTCCAAAAAATGTTAACACTAATGAGGAATTAACGACCCAATTGTGGAGTTCTTAAAAAAGTAGACTCACACTGCAGTGACTGCATACTTTCTCCACATGTTAAAATTTTTTGAAGCACCCTGTATAGATGGGATAATATAATTTCTTTGATAAAATAGATATTATATATACAATAATTTAGTACAGTATGGTCCAAAGACCATGCTGTATGAAATCAAAAAATATATAAATAAAATGTAGAGAAAATTACTAGAAAAAAAGTTATTAATAACTTAATTAATAACAGCTAATTACTAGAAAAAAAAAAATCATTGATTTTTTCCACACATTCTTTAACCCTTTAATGTTACAGTTAAAATATATGTATATGTTTAAAATCTAATTTTTTTAAAAGAAAAGCTCATACTTGTTGATTTTGATCATTAGAATTTTTATTTCTTAGCAATGTAACTTAATACTTGAATAATTNTAACACCATAAAAATCTTTTAATCATATAAAATTGTTTACAACGTTACACGATTGTTTCAAAATTTTCACAATTTGTCTATTTGACCTTTTATGTTCACAAAATTATAACTTGCCACAAGTAACAAATGAAATTGCAAATTAATCTTCAGTGACATCAAAGATACAAGTACCAAAAAATTGCAAATTTGCATAAATGAGACATACATGTGCTCTACAATGGAAAATATATCATTTAAATCTATCTGTTTGCAACACCTAAAAATCAATAAAATAATTAATTTTTTAAAATTTCTACAAATTATTTTGATGTATTATTGTTACATTCCTGAATGTGAAACAATGTAAATTTTTCAGATGACCATTTGCAAATTTTTTAAAGAGAAAATATCAATTTGTGGTGGACATTGTGCAACACGCTGTACACATATCTGCAAGTTATTTCATTTCACACTGGCAATTCCATTTGTATCATCTCAAATTAATTTATAACATTTTCAATCATTTGAATACACACAAACCAAAATTTCTTTTAGAAATGGATTGATATATTGAGAATATAATAGACTAATAATTCAGTTTGTAAACTACAAGCAAAGTTGCTGAAATAAAAATGTAATTACTAAAAAATTTTTTAATTTTGTTCTTATATAAAATAAGTAGAAATTAGGCTACAATTTTCAAACTGCAGACCTATTAATTTCTACTAGTAGCCATCTTTCTGTCCTTCCTTAATCTTGAGAACAGAATTAGACAGATGAAAGTTGAGATCAGATATGGAAAGCTCCGACTGACTATATACAAACTTCCAGTTTGTACTGAAAGTCACATTATTTCAATTCATAAATTTTCTCCAGAGTTAGATAGATGACTGCATGACTCTATTGTTAACAGAAAAAGTGTGATATACAGGGGCAAGACACTACTAAAACTAAAAGCTATATTTTAAATTAAATAAATTAAAAATATTATTAAAAATTGCAGCCTGGTATTGTGACCATATCACAATAAATAATTGCTCGTTATATGTACAGATATTCTTAAGCACAATTTATTAGTAAGAGAAGTACTTTATGAAACTATACTCATCGATTGGAATAAGATGATTGTCAATTGATTAGATAGTTTAAGATTTATATTGATTGGCAAAATAGAAAACTGTGTTCTCAAACATTCTCAGTTCAAATGGTTTTATCTTTGAATAAAGCAACTCCTTATAGTTTTAATATGATTTCATATTTCTCTTCTATTATATTTTCATATTTCTATTCTATTATATTCTCTTATAGTTTTAATATGATTTCATATTTCTCTTCTATTATATTACATGAGCATTTCTTTTCTATTTTAACATTTGCATTCAATATAATTTTACTACTTTAACCTCAGACTTATGAATGAGTAGCAGTATTAATTATAGCCATTATTACAGATTCATATTATCACTTGAATAATTAAGTTATAATATAAATCTATTTAATTTTATTTAAACTGTTACCACTCATGATTAACTATACGTTAAAACCAATTCCAGTGTTTTTTCAAATGGCATTTTGCTGCTTTTGACCAATGTTCAAAATTGGAAATTATTTTTCATTTTCAACCAATTTATTGTGTGTTCTGTTACAAATTTTTCGTCTGAGTTTAAATATTCACACAGATACATTATTAACAAAATCTAATGTAATGTAAGTATCAATCTAGTGTATTTAATATACTAGATTGATTCTCAGATTTTATTTATATTTGAATTTTCATTAATATTTCTGCTTTGTCCTGTTTGAATATTACACATTTAACAAAGACTCATTTTTGAAATGGCTTCACATGCATAAGATAATTACTATAAAGTTATTAAATTTTTCAAATTCTTATATAATATTTTTACATTGAAATTTTGGAATCTTTAAAATCTAGCAAGAGAAACAAACAAGTAAATGTGTTTTAATGCATTTTAAAATGATTATAAATTCAATTTTCTTACCTGAAGAAGTATTTTGTTGTGCAGTTACAGCAGTGCCTGTATCCATTATAATTGTCACCGTATGTTCATTCTACAATAAAAGTAAATAAATAAATGAACAAAATTATTTTACATAGTTTCACATATTAAAGATGTACTTAAATACTAAAATTATAGAAAGTTAAATTTATCCAGTTATAACTTACTATTAAGCAATTATAGAAAATGCTTTGTTGTGTACAAATATGTAATATCATAAGTATTAAATGATAATGTATTATTCATTAATATAACAATATTACATTTAAATAATTATTTAATACTTTAAAATAAAATTTCAACAAATCATATTCTAAAAGATATTGAATTCTGCAAATATAATTTTTCAAACTTTTATAGATTTCTTTCAGATCTGATTTTAAAAATCTTGTATATTAAATATTTTAATTCTAATCTAAACCATTTAAAATATAGTTTGAATTCGATGCTTGTCTCCAGATTCATCTATTTTTGTTGCATTAACTCTTACTTCCAGTTTAGTACAACATGGAAACATTGTAAAAACAACTAAACAGCATTTTTTAAAGACAATTTTGAAATTTATTATTTTGAAGATTATCCAAATGAAACTTTCAGTGTTTAAAAAAATAATTCTTTAGTTTTTAATTATGTAATGAGGCATTTTAATAAAACACTTAATATTTATATTTTAAGCTGCACAATATTCTTAGTGCATTAAAAATATTTGCTTTAATAGAGCATAAAATCCCCCCAAATTCAAGCATTCACATCCATCTTCAGGAATGAAAATTGTGAAAAACCAAAGAATTTTTTGTTTTATGCTCCGTTAAGAACAATATTTTTTCCATATTTTAAATTTGTAGATTCTTATGTATTATTTTCCAGATAAACATTGCTGACAACATATTATAATAGTAAACTATTTATAAAATGTATAATTTTATTTTATTTTTATATTTAAATAAATATTGTTTATATTTTGCAATATCTATCATACTATTCATTTCAAAATACAGTAGAGCTTCGATTATCCGACTCAATTGGGGACTGGGGTTGGTCGGATAATTGAAAAGTCAGATAACCGAAAAGTATGAAAAAATCCATCATTAGTGTAGTATATTATTATATCCCATGTAATTAGTATATTAGTATATTGCTATTAACCTACTTCACGTTGAATTTTCCTCCATGTTAAGCCTATCAAATTTTTTTTAAAAATAATAATCATCGCTATTGTATCGTTAAAAATTAGAAA
>NW_019392608.1:53069-60985 GCF_000671375.1 Centruroides sculpturatus
TTAAAAATTATTTTTTTTATTTTGTACAAACAAAATAAATATATTGAAAAATATAAAAACAATAAAAAATTATACTTCAGATGTTAATTTAGTATCAAAAATGTAAAATATTTGAGTAGCCCAAGACATAGCCAAAGATTGAAGTGCCACAGCACTGGCGAAAATTTAAATTTGCCGACTGGAATTCTTTCGGATGATTGACTTTCGGAAAATCGACGCTCTACTGTATTTTGTACTCAGCCTGCAAATCTGAAAGAAAAACTCCAGCAATGAGTTGTGTAACTTTCCTGGCAAAAACACTAAGGCATACATACTAGTAGAAAATTAAAATTGTCTACAACATCATCTGTTATTAGACTTTGTTAAAAAATAACTTTTATATTAATTATTATAAAACAACAAAATACTTAATTCTGAGGGTAGAGATGAGTTTTATGAAAAAAATTGTAAATGTTAATAGTGAGAAAAATCCTCATTAAGTCCAACCCCATTCAAGATATGATGCATGATTCCCCTGCATCTTCTCACCTCCTCGATCTTTAACCACCAAAAGTTAATAGCATTGATGTCCCTTAAACAGAAACTGCCATGCCAAATTTCATTTCTTACTCATTACCTCCACATCCTGAGATACTAAACAAACTAATGTCAACATACACTCACACACAGAATTCTCTCTTCTTTTTTTGACTTTTTGGGTTTAAGTGGTCTCAAAACAGATTTGCAAAAATCCCAGAGAGTCAAATGATTCCAATACTTTTCCTTGTTATGTATGGAAAATGCCAGGAAAGTAAAATGCACAAGGCCTGCCAGAAGCTACAAAATTCACTTGTGGCGCACATCCAGAATAGGTTACTCATTACTGATTTAAAACTTAGTTGCTGTTGTACTAAAAAATTCCACTTTACTTACATTCTGTTATGCAATTGGTTTTTTGAAACCAATTGCATGTTATAATAAAATTTTGCTTAGCAGATCATTTCTGATCCAAGATTTACTTTTTTTAGGCAGATTTTATATTATAATAACTTCTTTTCTTCTAAAAGTCTGAATATAACTAATACAGTTGGTATAATTTTCATCCCCTTTAGAATCAATTATTTTTCAAAATTAAAAAAAAATATATATATATATGCATGGTGCTTCCAAAAAATGTTAACACTAATGAGGAATTAACGACCCAATTGTGGAGTTCTTAAAAAAGTAGACTCACACTGCAGTGACTGCATACTTTCTCCACATGTTAAAATTTTTTGAAGCACCCTGTATAGATGGGATAATATAATTTCTTTGATAAAATAGATATTATATATACAATAATTTAGTACAGTATGGTCCAAAGACCATGCTGTATGAAATCAAAAAATATATAAATAAAATGTAGAGAAAATTACTAGAAAAAAAGTTATTAATAACTTAATTAATAACAGCTAATTACTAGAAAAAAAAAAATCATTGATTTTTTCCACACATTCTTTAACCCTTTAATGTTACAGTTAAAATATATGTATATGTTTAAAATCTAATTTTTTTAAAAGAAAAGCTCATACTTGTTGATTTTGATCATTAGAATTTTTATTTCTTAGCAATGTAACTTAATACTTGAATAATTATACTTAATATGTTTTTTTGATTCATAAAATTCTTATAAATTATATATTTTAAAAACTTTTTTATTTCTTAATATAAAAAAGAAGGAAAATATTTAACATTCTTTAATTACATTTTTAAATTTTAAGGGCAATAACACAAATCAGAAATAACTTTTCTTTTCTTATGGGCAATGATCCAAAAATTAATTCTGTGAACAAAGACATACATACATACATAGACTATTATTATTATTATAAAAATATTAAATATTTTTATAAGTAAAGTAATCTAAAATTAGAATATGATGATTTTAATTCTAGATATAATAATATAAATTAAATTTTTAAAATTTAATTTATACTATAGTATAAATTTTAAAAAATTCCAATAATTGTCCAAGCAATTAACATTGTCTAATGACATATTTTAACTCTAGTAAAACAGTATTTTTAGTGTTTTAATTAAACTTTTGGAATGTTTTTGACAAAACTATTTTGAAACAAATTTTCAAAACACTAAAGCATTTAAAAGTTTTAAACCATTAAAAAACCGTTTTCAACTGTGCAAAATTACATATGATTGTTAACTCAAAAACCCAGTTTATAGTTAAAACCAAATAAACTGCCAAATTATTGCAGTATAATGTGGCTATGTTATTAATTAAATACTAAATAATTTGTCTAGAGATGAGCAGTTAAATTTAATTTATTATAATTATTAAATCTAGCACAAAATGACAGCATAACTGCCTACCTCTAGACAGGTTATTTAGTATTTAATTACATAGCCATATTATAGCCCGATAATTTGGCAGTTCGTTTGGCTTCAGTGCAGAATTAAGCTAATTATAGAAGAAACTGAAAATCCTTTTTGGTGTGTATGCCTATACAATAAAAGTACTATGGAATCACAAGCCTGTTGAACCCTGAATACTGTACTTTTATACACTACAAGAAACCAATAACAAACTATTTTCTATGCAATAAACTAATATTTAATCTTATAAATTAAATAATATACATATTTCATGTATTTCACACAAACATGTTTTATTAAAAACTTAAAAAATGATGATTACTAAATGAATGCTTAACACAAACAGAAAGTAACATTTATGAATATCCTTAGGCTGATGATATAACATAGTAAGCCTACAACACTAAAACTCTTTTAACCAAACTTCTTTCTAATCCTACATTTTACTTGCTCAGCAAAGTTCACAACTCTTGAATGTATGTTCCATAATACCTCAGGGTCCCAAACATACAGCTCATTCTTCATCCATATTAATCTATCAATTAGGGTGTAATATCTCCTCATATTCCTTATTGCCTTCCTCAAGTAAAGTACTCTTGAGTTTTGTAGCATACTTTTGCATTCCTTAAGGAGGGATGCATTCTATGTATGAACATAGAGCATTCCATTAATTTTAAGAATGTCAGTTGGTCAAAGCTTAGCAAATTTTCTTTTCATGACTATTTTCCTGTGTAACTTGGCCTGGAACCATCATATTTAGAAACCTTGCTACAAGCCAGTCTTACTAGCCAGCATTCATACACAACTCTAGCATAGCCAGCAGGCGGTTGGAGTTGGGCTACATAGTCTCTTATCAAATAATGTTGTTATCAATATTAACCATAAGAAACCCCATTGACAGAAACCTGAACCACTCGACAACAAATGCAAAGTTCAAACCAAGAAAACTTTAAAATCATAAGCTATAACCAGCACCTAATGGTTGTCTATACAGAGATCAATAAAGCACCACACTGGCATATTTACTACAGGAGGAACTCCTCCATATATTGTCTCCTGAGAAATGATAAGTGTAAGATAGACAAATTGGGTATATACAGGCTCAGGAGGAAAATGGAATATGTGGGCACTTTGTATCTACTAGAATAAAGGAACACTTACACGACATCAGAAAATAACAACCTACTACTCCATTGGCTGCATTTGCACTGAAATTAGAGGAAGAAATCTGTGTTAACAAGGCTAAAATTACACACTCCTACTTCATCCCTGCCTTAAGGCATATAGAGAAATTTTTTTAAACAATATCACATTAGAATTTCATATAAAGTTTTATGAACATTGAACAATCAATCAAACATTGTAGAGAAAAGTAAAAAGGTAGTAAAATCAAAAAACCCTTAAAAACATTGCTTTTAAATGTTTTAATTACAGTATTACTTGAAAATTTTTCTTCTTCAAAATTCAAGCATAATATTAACAAAAAAATTATTAAAGTTACTAAATAAAAATAAATATATAAAGTTGTGACTGGCTTTAAACACTTAGTTTGCCTTGCTAAATGCTTCTGCTATACACTTATTTGTTTAAATATCTAGATATCATACTACCTTGGCAGGTTTTTGGACTGAACAAACAAAGAGGACAAAAAAAGCCATTCAATTATAGCTGATGAAGCTGCAGCTGTATGCAACTGAATAATGAAGATAACAGTTTTTGGATTCAACCTTCAAATAAATCCATCAGTTCAGAGGCTTGATGGATATAGTAAAGACATTTCCAAAGAGACAAGTTTTGAAAGGTCCTGTTCTTGCTTGATAGTTAATATTGGATATGGATCGGGAATGAAAAATACTGGTATATTTCAAAACCCCATTAATCTGCTTGCCGGAGAGTTTTTGATCAGTAGTTTTGCTAGATGGAAAGCAAAAATGGCCCATCTCCTTTGACATTGAAAATTGAGACACTTTTTTCACTTTATTTTTCCTTTTCTGATAATTGGCTAGTTCACAAGTAAGAAACTTTTTCAAATTTATCTTTCCATGACAAACATGACACCAGGGTGTTGCTATGCTTGTATTTAAGTAATTATTTCCTAGTTTGGTAAAAATCATAAATATATATTATTATAAAACAATAAATCAAAGTTCAAAACAAAAATTAAAACTCTTTTTGCAACCTTGGTTGTTGAGCTAGCATTTTGTTATAGCTTTTAAATATTTAAAAAGTTGAAAAGTTCTAAGAACTATTTATTATGAAATCAATTCAGCAACTTCTTTTAATATTGTGATTTCTTTACAATTCCATATTCAAAGTAAAGATTCATTCATTGAATGCAAATTTGCGTAATTGTTATCAAAAATAGCACTTCAGTGTTTCAAAGGTATTAAATTATCAAGTATTGATAACGATAATGGCATTATCAAGCAATATATTTGAACTGTTAATCTATTTCACATTTTAAATTTCTGATTTCATCATCCATTATGTAAAAGACACTGAAATTTTTAACTTCTAGGATGGGTGAACTTAATCAGCAGAGTTTCTAGATATCAAAAAAAATTGGTAATTTAAATCTATCACACATTTGCCTTTTATCATCTTTGGTGATTTGTAATATTATATAACTAGTATTAAGTATAGCTGAGGAAGTGATTAAAATGGTAACAAATGAAGATAGTTATCAGAAAATAGTCATAAAAATTAAAAATACCAGTCTAAAATTTAATGGTCTTCCTTTAGATGTAAAAAGATTTGAAATTCCCAGAATCTCAATATTAAAAGAGCTGCATAGTCTATCAATACAAAATTAGAAATGACAAGAGGATCTAAAATATCTGGAATCATGGAAAAAAGTTATCTTCAAATATTACACAGCACAAATTCTCAAAGAACTGATTCAATATGTTATTCTAAACCTCTAGGCACTATTACAGATAAACTATCACATTTCCTTATTTTCAATTAAATAAAATAGTTTTCAATAGCTTTATTGTCACCTGTCAAAATCTTAGACTATGCATTTAGGAATATATACAGTGATTTATTTATAAATAAGGTTTCCAATTTCATAATATTAGTTTGGGAAATAGAATAATGTGACTAATTTTAAAAAGTAGTATATATCATTTTAATTAAACATATTCATTTTTCAACATAATCACTATTTAGAATGATATATTCTTCCAAATGCTCAATTTACTTCTTTTTTCTATGCATGAAAGAACTTCATGGTTTTTTTTAATCCTCTACAGCAACTTAAACTTTGTCAACCAGTTAAAAGCATTGACCTTTTAAAACTTTTTGTAATTTTTGGAACATCCAGAATATTCTGTAACTTCAGGTTCTTATATATTAAGTATATTTGCTATTTCTTTATACTTAAGAATCTGAAGTTATAGTTTATTCCATAGCCTTCTTACAGCCAAGATCTGATTCCATCAGATTTCTGACTGTTCCTAAAATTAAAGATCAAATAGAAGGGTCAATGGAAAGCAAAAAAAAAAAATCTTTATAAAATTTTAAAAAAGTATAAAAAAAATATGGAGATAATCCAGTGTATGGTGTCAACTATATAACAACAGAATATGAAAAAAACAAAAAAAAAAAAAAACAATTATTTTACTTCAATTCAAACTTCTAATACTATTCAGCATGCCAAAAAATGCTACTCAAAAAATTGCATGCTTGAAATACAAAACTGTTGTAATTTGAATGTCTTTGATGCTTTCAGTATTCCAAATCCAGAAGATGATGTTATGTAATGTCAATAATGTTTAAGTTGAAGTAAAATAATTGTTTTTTTTACATATTGTGTTATTGTATAGTTAACACTATACACTACATTATATCCTTATTCTAAAAAAAAATAAACAATAGTATAAACCAGCGCTTTTTTTTGTCATAGAATGTAATAGAACGGCATTCCATCACCTTTTTTCGATATATTTTTAAAGTTTTAAGAGAATTTTTGAAAATTTAATGTTTGATCCATGTTGAATTGCTCTGTTGAGCATAGAAGATTGGCAACAAAATTATTAAGAAGGTCCTGCTCCTGTTTGTGTGCCGAATCTTGTGTATGATTCATGTGTACTGCGAACTTAGTTTGTGGTGACTGTGACATCTGCTCGGCTCATGTTTGGTCGTGTCATGATTTGGCGGAAATGCAGGAATCGCAGTGCTAATTGCAACTGGTAACTGTCACTTCGACTGTTTTATATTTCACAAGTAGTCCGGGACCCCTCTAGTGGGCGTTCCACCACCTTTTTTTCCCCAAAAAAAAGCACTGGTATAAACAATAGTAATTTTACAAATTTAACAACAATCATAAGTGTGTATCTTTATATCATAAACTTAGATTAGTATAACTGCAAACAATAACATGGAGGAAAAAACTTGTAAATTGAATATAATATAGTAGACTTCCTTGTCTTTACAATTTAATTAGTTCCTAGAAAATAATCATTAAGCAAGCAACAATAAATCAAATTCTAATTTTCCAAATGCTTGGTGTCAAACTGAAGGTTTAATTCCTGAAAATAAAACATTGAACTATGTATTGTATAATATATATATAATACTGTATTGAAATGGTGAACAAAAAACATATGATACTTAATATGATATTTTATACAATCATAATAGAAAACTGTGTAAAAGTAAAGTGGAAAGCAATTGGTCTTAAAGTGCAACCTACTCAATGTCATTAAAAAAAAACCAATAACAACAGCTGCTACTACTGCTGCTATTACTGCTGCTGTTGCAACTCTACTATCATCTCATCAATTAAAATATTAGGCAAATAATTATCTTTTTCATAGAAAAAACAGAAAAATAATTATATATATATATATTCAAGATAAAACAGTCTAAGGTTCAGTAAAATTATAAATATTTACATAATTTTTCTAATCTTTTAAAAATATTTAAATGCTAAAGAAAAATCATATAAATAAGTATATGTAAAATTAATTAGAGAAAAAAAAATTCAAAAAAGTTAAAAATTTTATATATGAAAATCTTTTCTTTCCTAAATATTAAAATAATTTATCAAATTCTTCATAAATTAATTTGTATGATTTTTGATAAATTATTTTAATATTTAGAAAAGAAAAGATAAAGATTATTTTTATTTTTTTACAAAAAATATAGTCAAATAATAGAACAAATAGAAATACAAAATTTTAAAAAAGAATAAAAACACAATGAGAAACTATTTTAAACTGATTATATATAAAATTAACCAAATGCCCTCTAATAATAGTGACAATTGTTTGCACGATTTGATATTTGATTTGTATTATAATTGTTACAGCTAAAAATACCTCACTAACATTATAAAAAAGTTAATAATATTTAATGCCTTTCCCAGATTTATTGAAGTTTTCCTCAACTGTCAACTTTAATCAGCGGTACATTGATACAATCATGTACTGTATATCACTTAATATTCTATAATATTAATGTTTTAATTTTTCCTATTTTAAATAAAATCATTTTCTTAAAGTATGTAAGACACTAGTAGATAATAAACTATTCTAATTTAAAATAAACTATTCTCTCAGTAT
>NW_019392608.1:61282-69504 GCF_000671375.1 Centruroides sculpturatus
TACAGTAATACCCCGAACTTACGCGATAGGTGGGACCGAGCGATAACCGCGTAAGTCGAATTCGCGTAAGTCGGGGTATAATTTTGCATATAAATACATACAAATAACACAAAATAAATTGTAGCTATATGTCGAACACGTCCGAACATGTAAGCCGAACAATAGTGTGGGGGGAAATGAGTAATTAAGAGTTGCGTGGCGCTCAAACAAAAGACGAATCGACGAGATTTGAAAATCGCGTAACTCCGAATTCGCGTAAGTCGGGGTAGCGTAAGTCGGGGTATTACTGTAATCAAATCAATCACATACAAAATAAACTGGGAAGGAATAATCTGTAATATTATTATAGCCTGATGTAATCAGGCAATTGTTCAGCATTAACTGGAGAAGAGTTTGTATTAAGTCCAAATGCATTTCTAGTCTTATAAGAATAGAATTAAGTAATAAACATTGTCCCACAATTGTCTACATAATGCAAATTTCCTTAAAATTTAGATATTCCAATAAATTATTTTAAAATAAAATACTAATCCAAACGATTGCTGTAATTAATCAGGCAATTATTTTTGGTACTATCATTTCTTATCTAACTTACTGCAAATCTTATCTAAATCAATAATTATAACTAAATTATTATAATTATTCATTTCAATAAGAGATGGTGCCTAACGTCTACCTCTAATACCAAATTGCTTAATATCTATTAGTAGTAGCAAAATAAATAGCCCAATTAATTATGGCAATTGTTTGGATTAATATTAATACAATCAAGCTTTGAAATGTTTATATATACTTAAAATAAAATTCTGTTGATTGTGATGTTACTCTTCAAGTATTTCAAAAAATAGAAAATATTTTTCAACACTGAAGTACAACTTTTTTTTTTAAGTATAATTTTCCTTTTTTTTTTTATCACACTGACTGGTATAGATTTGTTTTAAGACAGAACTGACTGTGCATATCTAATCAGAGAACGTCTTCAGCATCCAGGTTTTAACCTGAAGCTAGAATCAGTGGATTCTGAAAACATTTGTTTCATCTTCCATGTTTTACTGGATGCTGAAGAGGTTCTGTGATTAGACATTAATACATTTCGAATAATAGAGAAGTATATTTTTTGTTTTTGTGACTGAGCATATATTCATATGCAGTATATATATTAACTATGAAATATATTTATTGTATTCATAACTAAATATAATTAATTATGAGTTTAAGATAATTTAAACTTCATCATGAGACTTCATTTTCCGTTGTATGAATTTCAATTATTAGTTATATAACTACAGGTTATAGCTAATCATACATCAAAAGAAAAGAGCTATCTAATTACATTTAAATGTTTGTTTACTATGGAACTTATTATAAAGCATACAAACTTAATTAATTACTAGTATAGTATAAACATAAGCTTTCAAAGAATATAATAATAATTACATACAATTAATCAAAAAATTGTAGAAAAAACAAAGTTGTAACTAATCAAGATAAAAGATTAGCATTTGGATAGAAGGGAAAAAAAATCATAACAAGATCTGCACATTATGAAATACACAATTTTTTGTAAGTTAATTAATGAACAATTAAAATTAAAAACTAAAAACAAGGCCAAAATCACATTAATATTTATGATTGTTACTGTTTTCCACTTATAAATTCAACTAAATTATAGTGGAAAATAAGTAACAGCTGCAAAAATCAAACAATTCCATTTCACTTTTCTTTTTGAAAATTTAATGTTCAAAAGATAAGAAAATTCAAAGTAAATTATTACAAATAATTACAAGCATCTTACATCAGATATTAAACCTGTTTTACAAAGTCACGTGGTTGGCATCAAATCAACACTTCATATATTATGAGAGATTTAAAAAAAAAAACAGTTAAAAAACTTTAAAATGTGCTGAATTACTAAAAATATCTTAATAGATAAAATATATATCCTTAATTCAGAATAGGAAATCTAAACAACTTTTTCCATTCTTAAGCATAATTTATAGATATTATCACAAAGTAATATCTATAAATCATGTCAATTAATAAATATTTCTTAGATAAAATATTTTTAAATTAAAGGAAAGATTAATAAATATGTATAAAGTACAAAACATAGAGGCAATTTTGAAAAATATATATCAACATTGTATAAAAGTTTATAATTTACAACTGCTTAGATTAAATATTCCTGATTAAATGATAGCAATATAATTCAAATACCATACTTTAATGGAAATTTAAGTATAAATTTATACTATTTTTAATATAAGCTTTTATAAGAATTAAATTTACCTATGACTAATTTACTTCTATTGATTTCCAAATTATAAATGATGCAATCTAAAGATAAAGCTTCAACTTTAGTATTCTTTAAAATTGTTTCATGGATTATTTAAATATTTATAACCATAAAATTATAATAAATATAATATTTTTCTAGCAGAAAAACATTTTTAAATATTTCCACATAAATATGATGTTAAAAATATATCACACAAATATAAAAAAGACCTGGCAGCTTAATTTCAGGAACAAAAACCATCCACTGGACTTAATTCAAAATCAAAATTTCTAATCTAACTTAATACTTTCATACTTCAATATGCAAACCCAACAGAAAAACAACATAATCTGTATGTCAGACAGTAGATTTTATTCATTCTCAACACATTTACATAACAATTTCAATGAATAATTACATACTTTTGCCGGTAAATTTTATTTAACTTAGTAATTTTGATTTTCTTATACATTAGTCGTCATCTGATCAAAAACTTATTAAAAAAATATATATTCTTTCATTCAATTCACAGTAAACAAACATTCAAGACAAAGTTCCGTTAACTTAAAATGTAGCATACATAAATAATATTTAAATATTTATTTATTTTCAATATGTTTTTGGAGCATTTACTGACATTTGTTAACAGAATTATGATTTTAAAAAAATGAAAAATTTTCTAAAAATATTTCTGGATAAATATATTTAACCTTTATAAATGTTTGCATTTAATGAAGAGTAACTTAAAATCATAGAATTAAAATTCAATTTTTCTTCAATTGAAATAAATTATTTTATTTTAAATGAAAAAAAAAACCATTCAGTTTATATAATACTTAGTTTTTGTTAATTTTTTCTAGTTATTATAAATTAAAATATGTGTTTTTAATAATAAATTTTTCATACCTGTCAAAATCAATATGAAATATTACTGGTAATATGAAAGTGAAAGTAATTAAACTCATCAATCAAGCTAATTCCTCTGTAATTAATAGAAAACTTCATTCAGATTCTGGTAAAGTAGTCAAAACATCTGTTGAATTAGATATTTTTGGACTAAAAGTGTCTACATTTACACAATAAACATTCAAAATGATTTCTTTAGAAAAACAATCAACTTAAAAAAATCTAAAAAATTGTTTATTTTAAATTACGTAAATTCCTCAACTTATCTACTCTTGGTTTAACGACATTTTCCTAATAAAAATTTAACTATACACTTGATTATAAAGTAAAATAAAATTTAAACACTTTATTTTACTTTACATTCCTGGTTAGAGTAAACACATCATAAAGTTTTAATCAACTGATGATTTATTCTAAACATTCATTTTAATTAAAGAAAAGGAATTTAGTGAAATATAGAAATAATTTATTTTTTGTATATTACAAAACCTGAAAATTCTTCTTAATCATTTATTCTTTCTTTATAATTAAATTATAACATTTATTTAAACATTAACTATTCAGAAGGCAATCAACCTACAGCCAGTTGTTGTTATAATACGGAAGAGCAACTTTAGAGTTGTTCTTCAAAATTTGTCATTTTTCCTTTATACAATAGATGGTAAAAATCCAGCAGTATTTATGAACAACAGTATACTAAGGATATGATCTCCCTGACACTAGAAGGGTTAGTATTTATACTTCTTTTTAGAGTGAAAATCCTGATTTTAAAAAAATGGACTTAATCTGATTGGCTTCTGAACAGCTCATATATCAATTATGCTCAAATTTTCCTATTCTGTTCAAGAATGACACAGTTGATTTAGTTGATAGATTTTTTTTTGTTTTTATTTAAGATAAATTTACTCCAGTTTCCATGAAAAGAGTGACTTCTAATTGAACCACTGATAGATTCTTGTTTCATACTGATTCACCGTCATTGACACCTACATCTCATTTATGTGCCAGATTACATTTCTACTCACACTCATTAATACTGGAGTGGATTAGAACCTCAGGTCTGACCTGAAGAAGATCCAGCTGAAAGATTGAAAATGTTAGTCATTATCAAGATAATATGCTACTGGAAAATTGTTTAGAATATTCTACAAAGAAGGTTTGGAGCAGATTACATTTGTTGGTATTTATCAGATTTTAATGGATAATATTGTCTAAAGAGAAAGTACTGTAGATATCATGTTTATAACATTGCATTCATTGTAACCAATAATGTAAGTATTCATTAATGCATTCATTAATGCATTCAATAATGCATTCATTGTAACCAATAATGTAAGTAAAAAAGGAAATTAATTCTAATAAGGAAACAGCATTATAATTACTTCTATATTCAGATCCCTGGAACCTGAAGTCATAAGTTAAGCAAAAAGTACTCATATATAGAACTAATTATATGGCTGACTTTAAATTAAGAATTTCAGTTTTTTGGTTAACAGGAAGCCAGAAAATGATTGCATTTAACAAATTATCCCATGCAACTGAGCCAGCTTCAAAAAGCCCACTTGACTGTTTGTGGAGTACTTAATGTTATATAGTTTTAGAAGGTGTGGGGGCTTGCCCCCACCCAGGCGCTAAGGTGCGAGCAATATCGAGCACCAAGGCACATGTAGAATTGGCAGTATACTGACTGATACATGTTAAAAACTGATCTTTGAAGACAAATATCTTGCAAAGAGTTAACAATTCTGGGGTAGTGTGAAACCCCTCATTTAAAGCTTGAATCCTACCCATTGCTGTACATATCAGTTGGCGTCCTGTTAACCAAAAAGTACCAGAGTTTCAATTAATTCCATGACATAAATAGTCTTATATTTAATAACAAATGAATATATCTCTCAAATTCTGACACTTTCTACTTAATTAAATAAATTTTAAATTTGTTTGAAAAGAAAGAGTAATCTGAATCTGAGAGGCAACTCATGAAAATATTCATGTGTTATTAAATATAACAGGAATCAAGGAATTAATTAACTTTTAATCTAATAAAATACTGAAAGAGGATAACTTGATTTATAATTTCTGAACTGAATTGTGAAAATGAATCAAAGACATTCAAACTTACTATTCAAACAATTGTTACCACATTATATAAAATCTTAACAAACTATCTTATTTATTGATGATCAATAAATTTCCATTTATTAATAGCTAGCATCCTACCACAATAAACAATGGCCAAATGGTTGAAGTGATAAGAGATAGCAACTGCTATTCTAAATATCCAGATTTAAAAGTAGATTAGGGCTGCAAAAATTTTTACATGTACATTGATCTATGTACACAAAATCCCAACCTTTGCTCTAAATGCAAAACTGACCGAACCCGTAACGGGCATGAAAATAAAGCAGAAACTAGATACTGCTTGTTTTCTGACTGAACACAATTAAATCATGGACGCCGAATTTCATTACATCTTTAATTTCCTCATCTCATATTACTTAAAATAACAAAGTTTAATCAAAATTAACCGATCAAATTCCGAGAACAGACTCAATTCTATAAACCACCCAGAAGAAACTTCGCTAATACTCCACCTCAATCAAATACATCCAAAAATCTAGCACAGGTTTATAATAAGATAACCAATTTTGTAACAAACCGCTTCCTACGTAAAAAAGAAAACACCTTCCAACTTTAAATATTAAAAACCATTAAACTCGTGACATCACACCGAATTTCCTCGACAAAAAGAAACTCTCTATCAACTTTTTACAACATTATTGAATTTTCTATATATAGAACTTTCGATTTTATCATCCAATAAGGCAGAACACTTTACAATTTTCTCTTTTTCAATCAATATTTTCAAATGAATGAACATTCAACACATCAGAAACATAATTAACAATGCACCCCAAACTAGCTAATTAGTAACTGTTTAATTATAATATTGTAAAATTACATTGTTAAGTAAGAATATAATTAATCAGAAGATTAAAATTTGATATTAAACACATAAAACAGAAAATATCTTTATATAAACAATGTTATCTCCATCACTTCATGTATTGCATCTTAGTGTCTAGACTTTTTTTTTTACCATTGTTAAGGCTTGTGTGACGTATGATAATATTTAAATTTCATTAATTTGTGAGTACATTCATCAAACAAAATGGAAGAATATAAAAGAAAGTGTTTACATTATAACATTCACTCTTGTCATTTTATGTTATATTGATTCATTTCTTGTATATTCGAATAATACATTACCGAAGCGTTATACTCGCTTGTATAATTTATAAATTACATATTTTCTTACGATTAATATTAAAACAAAGAGCAGAAAAAAAATGTATAAAGTGTTACCGGATGAAGCAGCCGACTTTTCTTCCCATCCTAATTTCGTTTCACTTCTCGACGATAGAGGCGCGACACTCGCGATTGATTTAATTTTATCGTCTGGTTTTGTAATTTATTTATTTGTTGTTTTTATTATCGTTTTTTTATTAAAATTTTAAAAGATTGTCGGTTTATTATTTTTTGCGAGTGAAGAAATTTTTTAGAAATATTTCATACGTTCATTTTTTTAACTTTAGAAAATACAGTATTTTTGTTCGTTATTGGATCGTTCGGTTTCCGATTTAAAATTTCGTGAAAATGGCCTCGTTGCCTGATAAAGCGGTTTTAAGAGAACCAATAACACAGTTCGTTTCAAATGAAACAGGTTATCTTATTGGCTTGCTTGTCTGGCCGTATTAAAGCCGTTTTTCTATGCATCGCGCTCAATGTTGTGCAATGTGCGCATTATATAAGAAAATACCTTTAAAAAAACCTTATAAAATTCTCTCTCCCACTTTGTGTGTGTATAATAAACGAAGATAAGAGGTATCAACTTTTCGTGAGGAAAATGGAACAAGTAAAAGCATACACAATTCATGTTTAATGCACAGTAGTGTTTTTTTTTTTTTTTTACAGATTGTCAATTGATCAAGATATATTAAATCTTATTTAAAGTAGTTTTTAGGTCATCTTAGGATGCTAACTTGAACCAATAACTAAAACTGTTTTCTCCTTTATGTCATATGTTACTTCCACAGGAAATTAATGAAATAACTTATTCTTGCCTTTCATTTCATAAAGCCATACGTTATTCCGCAAGTCATTTATAAATGATGCAATATTTATCATTGCACATTTTTGTGTCGTTTCACTCGGAATCTTGTGCTCTTATCTGCAAATTATCTTTTCTTAAAAGGAATGCAAGATTTTCATCTGCTTACAAAAGAACAGAAAAAGATTATATCTGCAGAAATTGTTTTATTTTTGCCAACTTTATGTTTTTACAAATTACATAAGTTTCATTCTTTATCGAGAGATTTTTAAAGACATAACATTTATATAGATCCAAATAGATATTTTAATGTGTGCGAGACCTACCGTTCAGGCTCTCGACTATCGCTTGAATTCCTTAATTTCTGCAAAGATTTCGGAAATAGGCAGGCCGTAACAATTACTACCAATGTTTTACAAATATAAATATACAACAATTCATAATTGAGACTAAAATTATATATATCCTTTTTACTAGTGTCTGAATCACAAATATCAATTTGTTGGGTCTGTCGTTCCAATAACAAATTAAAGGCCATTTCTAGAAATGATTCTATATACAGTCGATCCCCCTATAAGACGGTAGATACGTTCCGTTCTTTATGAATCAATTTTGTAGGAATCACAGCCAATCACAGCCCGACACGTGTGAAGTTTACGGACTATGACTGTTTGAAAGGTTTTCTTCCATAAAATTAATCGATTCTAGACTAATCCGACTCAACATTTCCAAAATACGTATATTTTTTTGGAAATAATCCGTATAAACTACGCTATAAACAAAAAATTGTAGGATTACTTACCGAGTGTGCACCATTCGACATCGCCGTTGCTCAAGCTTGTTTTCGTCGCGGAACAGCGCAGCAAACCGCGGCCGCGATTTCTGATGTTATTTTTCTGCGAAAACTTCGTTGAACTTTGGAGACAT
>NW_019392608.1:70328-83890 GCF_000671375.1 Centruroides sculpturatus
CAATTCACAAATTTTCATTTTTGTATCGAAGTCTTTAATAATGGGTACGTTCGTAAAGTCAAACGAGTTAAACCCGTTAGTAACGAATCGTTCGAAAAGTCTAACGAAATAGAAATAACGATGACTTCATTCTCGCTTAACTCGTTCGACTTTACGAACGTACCCAATGTTAACTTTACATTCCAAAGATAAAGTTTTTCTTTTCTTGTTTGATGCGGAAGAATTAGTTTTACTTCGTTTGGATGACATAGTAGAGTCTCTCGAGTCTCCGTAGATATAACAAACACAGAAATAAATAACACAAAATAAATTGTAGCTATGTGTGGATTCCGCGCGACACATCCGAACATGTAAGCTGAACAATAGTGTGGGGGGAGTGAGTAATCAAGGGTTGCGTGGCGCTCAAACAAAAGACGAATCGATGAGATTTGAAAATCGCGTAACTCCGGGTTCGCGTAAGTCGAGGTATTACTGTATAAAACAAAGCGTGCATTGTAAATTGTATCTGATAAATCACACCCGCCGAATAACTATTTAGTCGGCAACTTCAATATTAATTAAAATGATGCATAATGTCACCAGGAGAGTCGTACTAAAATTCCGTTAATTTCCTTCAAGTTTTTATATGCTTAATTTAATATAAAATCAGCTGAACATTTGCGAAATTGTGGCAAATCTTTCTCACCAGAAGTGTTTGAATTTATAACTATAACCATAAGTTAATTTTGTTATTGCAAGCGAAGACAGATACACTCATTTTAAAGCAATAATCGCATTGTCTAAGATACACTTCTCGTTAGTCCTGTTATTCCATTTAGAAAACGTGTTCATTTGCTCCTATTTTTGATTAACGGAGCCAGTACCAAATCCTTAAGTAACATTTTCAACGTGGTACGAATACAAACTGAATTTATATCTAAATCAAGATAAAATTTTCATATGAGCAAGCAATCTACATCTAAAAAATTCATACAATGTACAGATACAATTTAGGACTTCATATTTTGATATTTATTATTTTTGTGGAAGAACCGCTCATTTACTATAACGATATACAGTACTTGATCGGGTCTGCGCGGATGTTGGGTATGTTGTTTAAAAAATGATTTACATCTGAGACAAACCGCCTATGAAAAATTTCCGGGGAGACTCGTTAAGATCCGATTTCGAGTTCCCCATAGCGATAAGCTGACGCCTTAAACCCTTAGAAAAAATATTACAATTGAAATTATAATAATATTTTGCATATGCCCGACCTCTTTAAAATCGATTAAACAGTTATTTAAAACAGATCAATATAGCAACAAAACATTTAATTGTATGGTGACGAGACTAAATAAATAAATAATTTTAAATATTAAATTGAAAGTTCAGTGCGAAATTCAAACACAATTATTATTATTTTGTATTTTAAGCAGTTTGTATCAAATTAAATGTCAACTGGAGGGTCATTTTAATATTTTATTTTTCAAATTATAAATTAGTCGCGATCTTTTACACGATATTAACTAATAATAAACTTCAATTTTACTCATTACATCCTCAATAGACCGTATCAGTATGATTAAAACGTGGGAAAAAAGTTTTAACTCGAAACACCATAGAAAACAGCGACAAACCGAATCGAATTCGAACTCGGACTCAGCCTTCCCGTAAAGACGCCACCTGGCAGATCAGAAGCGAAAATCGCCCAAATTAGAAAAATCAATAATTATAAACTCCAATATCGAAGACATTGATTTCGTCGTAAACAAATACATAAATATATATTTTTTAAAATATATTTTAATATCGCTTAATCTATGGAACAGGGCTACTTATCCCCGAATCCGAAAAGAAGAAAAATGCCCTCTGTCGACGCCAAGGTAAACTACGTTACAAATTTAGATACCGGCTGATTTTTCGGATAATGTTTATATTAGAAAGATAGCGGCAAAAAGTCGTTCAAAAAGATAAGATTAATAAATAATTTAATTATTATCAGTTAAAAAAGAGAATCAAAGTTTACACGAGATGCAGTCGATATCTGTTGTGAGGCAACACTTGAGGCCAATAGTCCTCAATTGTGCAAACAGTTTAGCCAAAAGTAGGCATATCGAAAGGAAATTGCATGCAACTGCTTCGATAATGGGCAAATCTGTAAGTCCATATATAATATTTCTACCTAATAAATTAGAAATAACATTGTTTTGAAGCAGAGTATACAGAAAGTCTTGCTTACACGTGGATACAAACAATACTAATCAGTTGCAGGAGTGAAGTATTACATGATTCAGCTGACATATCTTAGGAGTAGAGGGGCCACATGATGCATCTCTACCCCTGCCAATTGTCAATAAACTAGTCCATTGCTTAAGGGGAGTGCCTTCCTGTGTTGGTCAGACTGTACTTAGTCTTAAGCTTAGTTCACACTGAGCACAATTTGCTGGCGAAAGCAAAAAACAGCAAATAACCCATCAAATGAGTCATGCTTGATGAGTTATTCGCTCTGTTTTTTTTGCTTTCGCCAGCAAATTGCGCTCAGAGTGAACTAAGCGTAGTGTGCAATTATGCAGATGCGAGGAACGAGAATATGTGGCAAGAACAGGCGAGATGCGATAAATATCAAACCCTGTCGGATATGTGCAAAAACCAGAAATTTGCTCTCGCCAGTGATATTTCTCACTTCTTACTTGTGCATGGTTTTACTTTGCGTGAACTATATCGCTTGCTACAAAATTTACATCTGCATAGTTGCATCCTTAGATTTACATGTAAGCTAAACAAGTTAAAGCTTGTGCTGTGAGGCTATGGCTGTGGGCTTTAATTTTTAAATTGATACTTTAAATTGTTTATTATTTGATAGAGGAAGAGGATTTATATGTTACAGCATAAGACCAGGATATATAGGACCAAATTTACATTTATTATGCAGTAAATGTAAATTTGGTTCCATGTATTCTGTTTAATCATTAATATTCATTATATAAATGCTTATACAGTATACATTATATATTCTGATACAAAATTTTCAAACACCTTTCACTCTTTTCTAGCAGTTTCTTTAATTAAATCAAAGAAACTAATGTCTTTGGCTACTTTAAATTGTCTTCTTTAGGTTAAACAAAAATGGAACATCAGTTAGAATATAAATCAGAACATAAATTTAAAACATCGAGATTCCGATTTATATTCTAATTGACATTCCATTTTTGTTTAACCTGAAGAAGGCCATTTAAAATAGCCAAAGACATTAGTTTCTTTGATTTAATTAAAGAAATTGCTAGAAAAGAGTGAAAGGTGTTTGAAACTTATAGAAAAGTTTTAGTTTATTGCACATAGAATTCTGATACAAAGTATGCACAATATGTATACATTTACATGTAAATAGAAATGGCCAGAAATTTCCTTTTGCTTGACAATGGATACATTGCCTGGTAAAGAAGCTTTAATACAGCTGAATGAGCAAAACAATAATGTAGCCTTTTTTATTCGAAACAGACTATGTCACTGTTTTACTTATCCGTCTGTGTTAAAGCTATACAGTAGAACCTCGAAAACTCGGCCTAATGTGGACCGAAGGGTGGCCGAGTTTGTGAAAATGCCGGGTTATCGGGAATGGGGTTAAAAAAAATAAGTATGAGTGTTTCCTCAGAAAATACTGTACTGTACTTGTATGTATTGTTTACTTGAGAATATAACAGAGAATAAACTGCCCAAATACCCTTAAACAAAGGAAAAGTACGTCTTTTATGAAGGCATAGAGCCTTTACTACATGAAAATGAAAATTAATGAATACACTGTGTACAGTAATTTACCTGCTAAGACAGACCTCAGAAAAATACTTTATGAGAGCTTTTATACTTTTATAAAGCTGTTTATAATGAAAATTAATTAACTAAGGATTTTTTTGCCCTGCCAGGGTGTGGCCGAGTTATCAGGAGTGCCGGGTTATCGAGAGCCGAGTTTTCAAGGTTCTACTGTATTACTAGGCAATGGCTTTAACTGGAAGACTGAATCTCCTTGGTCTTCCTGTTAGAATGTATATTTGTTTTTTGTTTTATAAACGCAATGTAGCGTAATAATGATCACTTGGCACTATTCATTCTTTTATTTCAATATTCATTGATATGCGCTTATACACATGTTTCGGGCTTCATTTTGCCCCTCTTCAGTCAACTAAAACATATAAAACCAATTTTACTTACACCACAACTCAACATAAATTTAATTTATCCAGTTTATAAAACAAACAAAGATACGACATGGTTTCAAAACATGGAAGAAGAATGTATATTGACAAATTTAATGTGATGATGGAGTGGATATAAATCAAATATGATATGATTTGAAAATCCAGACTTGGATGATGATTCATTTTAAAACATTACAAAAGAAAAAATTTTTCAACTCTACTTTTTAACAATCAAAGACATAACTATCGAGGATGGTTTAGTTTCTCCCAGTCATCAACAGGAAGATACCTAGAAATAACATGAGAAAAAATTGAAATTTGTGCAAAAAATGGAAGGAAATGTCTAGCATACATAGGGACTTTGTGGATATTATAATGAATGATGCCAGTTAATGAAAATAAAATGTAAAATCAGTCCATTTTATTTTATATATAATCACGCGGGCTGTTGAGGTATTAATCTTACTGCCCTACAAGCCTTGTAATTTCATGTTTAAAAAATTCAGCAATGAGTTGCGTAACTTTCCCAGCTGGGGCTGTTAAAAAATAACTTTTACAGAATATACTATAATAATATATCTTATTTAATTGTAATAAATAAGATGTATGTGGTGACATCTGATATCCGATTTTGTTATAAAAATCTTTTTATTTTTTTAATTATAAAATGGCAAAAAGCTTAATCTTGAGGGTAGAGATGAGTTTCATAAAAAAAAGTGTAAATGTTAATAACAAATAAAATCTTTATTAAGTTCTACCCCTCTCAAGATATGACACAAGACACTCCTTTATCTCCTCACCCTTTCGACCTTTAACCACCAAAATTTAATAATGTCAATGTCCCTCATATACAAGCTTCCATGTCAAATTTTGTTTTCTTTTTTTAAATTGTGTTAAAGTATTTATGTGTGATTTAAATTTATAAAATCCTTTATGTAATCTAATGAAATTGTATGATTAAGAAATTTTCATGACAAAGATATAATTCATAATCATCATATTTCAAAATATTGAGAAATTATTATATTGAAAGCCTTTAAAAGTTTGCATGATTATAAATAATTATAAAATTTCTAGTCTTCTCCTAATTAAAAAAAGAAAAATTTCTTAGAATGAATGATACTTAAAATATTCTTAGAATAAAAATAAAAATTTACCATACATTGACATTGACGTATAGGCTACTAAAAGTTATGTATTTATATATTTTAAAACATCATTGAAGTAAATTTTATCTCCATTTTCAGATATTTATACTCCCTACATATATTCTGAAGATTAAGATATAACTTCTATGTAAATTGAATATACTTATTGTTTTTCAGAATATGTTCTTGAAACTCTATTAATTAATGATGAAATAATAAATAAAAAGATGAAAGCATCTTATATATGTTTAGTAGTGGTTTGCCCCTGTGTATCATACTTTTCCTTTAATAATAGAGTCGTGCCAGTCATCTATCTAACATCTTTCGAGGGAAAATTTTTGAATTGAAATAACATGACTTCCGACTTGTGTCAGAAGTTCATATACAGTTAATTTGTGCCTCTTTCCCCTATGTCTTCCGTATCTGGTCTTGTCTTTCATCTATCTAACTCCGTTCCGAGATTAAGGAAAGATGGATGAACGACAGTGGGAATTTATGTCTACGAATTTTTTCAAATTGCAAGCAAATAACTGTTTATAAAGTCATTCTTAAAGACAACCGTAATTTTCTGTAATTCAACGTACATTTTAATGAACCGAAAAACAATGATTTGCACCTGTAATTGGACTATAAATTAGGCTGAAAACATTTGTCAGTTTATTAAAATTTATGTAGGATTAAAGAAAATTAAGGTTATCTTTATGATTTGATGTTTCCAGTTTTTGAGAAGTTCCTTACTTTAATAAGTTTGTGACCACAAAATCATTTTTTGTGCTGATTAGAAGTTATCCGTATGGTTCTTTCTATTTCCCATATACATTTTAATATATCTTTAAGCTCTGAACATCTTTCAGGTTGGTTATTAGAAATTATTAATTCTCCGAGAACTGTTATTGTTGTAAGATGGAGTTAAGAAATTTTTTCTCTCACATTGTATCTGGTGAATTCTCATACATTAAGCCAGAAATTCAAACACAAATAATCAGTGAAGCAAAAAATTTATTTTATTGCTTTGCTGATTGCAGTACTTTCCCTCTGTTAATATAACAGCTGAAAGAATAAAAAATAAAACAAGTAATTAATCCAGGATGCAATCTCATAAACTTTTGTGATCATTCTATGCAACGGCTGATCTATTGTTAATTTTATCAATAAAAAATTAATGAAGAACTTAGCTTTTAATTTTTTAAGAGTTTCTAAGTAAATTCAACTTAGATATAAATAATTGATTATTCTATATTAAAATCTTTTTAATGTAAAATATTATATGCTATTGAAGAGGGAATATAGATTTTAATGAGTAAAATTATAAATTCAATAAATACAATACCTTAACAATCATCTTAGTACATTGTGGGATAAATGTTACCCCATTTGAATTATTATTATTATTATTATTATTATTTAAATTATTAGAAATTTTTATAAACGAATTAATTATGTGAAGTAACTAAGCATTGCTGAAATTCCTATGGATCATTTTTACCTCTTCAGATACAAGTATTATTGTATGCCTTTTTTTGAACAGTGTCTAGTTATTAATACCTTATACTTACACCAGTGTTTTTCAGTCTTTTTCTAATGTCACATGCTATATATCCTACTAATACTCAAATTTTTCTTAAGCTCACTATGGTGCATCTGTCTTCGCTACTCCCACAGCAGCCACAATTCTACAGCTCTTTGAAATTACTCGTGTTGTGCAATGACGAATGATTCAGGCTTTGTGAACTGCAGAACCTAAATGCCTTCTCTGTTGCAGAATTGCCAGTTTTGTTTATGCACCATAAACAAAAATGGCAATTCCTACAAGTGATAGACGACAAGTCATCTGAATGCAGATGGAGAGTTGAAACTTAGACGATTACTCTACTGATCAGTGTACATTGCATACTTCTTAGATAATAATTAACATAATTATAGTATTTTAAAATGGTAGCACCCATTTTGGAAGACCCTATATATATATACAGATCAATGTTGATATTCTTTATCAGTATAGAGTTATTGCACTTTTTGTACTTTTAATAATACATGTAAGAAGTGTTATAGTGCTGCCTAACACTGTATTTAGTGGTACGCTTACAATATTAGGGATTAAACAAATTGTACAGTTTTATACAGTGATAGGAAATTGGTCTTATGTAAATTCTGATGAGATTAAATGCTAATATAAGACCTTAAATTCACAGCGTGTCATTATTTTTATTTTTCAGGATGTTATACTGTATATAACAGAGGGAAAGTATAGAATCTGTCAAAAAAATGACCCCCAGATTTTTACATTTTTGAATTTGGAACCTTGAAATGTCCACAAATGAAAAAAAGGAAAGGGGATTTCTATATGTATGGATGTCAGTGTGTGAGGGCAAGATTTTGTCATCCCCTTTTAAGCTTAATATTTCTGTCTTTTGTCAAAAACTTCTGAAATTTTGCAGGGAGGTTTGTGTATTAGAGGGATTGATGCCATTAAATTTTGGTGGTTAAAGGTGGATGGGGTGTGGGTCAGACTTAANAATACCTTATACTTACACCAGTGTTTTTCAGTCTTTTTCTAATGTCACATGCTATATATCCTACTAATACTCAAATTTTTCTTAAGCTCACTATGGTGCATCTGTCTTCGCTACTCCCACAGCAGCCACAATTCTACAGCTCTTTGAAATTACTCGTGTTGTGCAATGACGAATGATTCAGGCTTTGTGAACTGCAGAACCTAAATGCCTTCTCTGTTGCAGAATCGCCAGTTTTGTTTATGCACCATAAACAAAAATGGCAATTCCTACAAGTGATAGACGACAAGTCATCTGAATGCAGATGGAGAGTTGAAACTTAGACGATTACTCTATTGATCGGTGTACATTGCATACTTCTTAGATAATAATTAACATAATTATAGTATTTTAAAATGGTAGCACCCATTTTGGAAGACCCTATATATATATACAGATCAATGTTGATATTCTTTATCAGTATAGAGTTATTGCACTTTTTGTACTTTTAATAATACATGTAAGAAGTGTTATAGTGCTGCCCAATGCTGTATTTAGTGGTACGCTTACAATATTAGGGATTAAACAAATTGTACAGTTTTATACAGTGATAGGAAATTGGTCTTATGTAAATTCTGATGAGATTAAATGCTAATATAAGACCTTAAATTCACAGCGTGTCATTATTTTTATTTTTCAGGATGTTATACTGTATATAACAGAGGGAAAGTATAGAATCTGTCAAAAAAATGACCCCCAGATTTTTACATTTTTGAATTTGGAACCTTGAAATGTCCACAAATGAAAAAAAGGAAGGGGGATTTCTATATGTATGGATGTCAGTGTGTGAGGGCAAGATTTTGTCATCCCCTTTTAAGCTTAATATTTCTGTCTTTTGTCAAAAACTTCTGAAATTTTGCAGGGAATTGATGCCATTAAATTTTGGTGGTTAAAGGTGGATGGGGTGTGGGTCAGACTTAAAGAAGTTTTTGCTGGTTAGCATTTACAATTTTTTTTATTTTTTAATAAAACTCCTCTCTACCCTCAAAATGAAGCTTTTAGCCATTTTATAATACTGTAATTAATAATATAAAAATATTTTAAAATGAATATCATAACAGATGGCGCCACGCCCAATTTTAAATTTTTTTGCCGGGAAAGTTACACAACTCGTTCGTTCCTGGATTGTTTTTTAACTTTGATTTCTTTTTTTCTATTGCAATTCGTGTATTGACTTTTAACTAAGATTATGATATGTAAAAAATACAGAAACTATTTAATATTATTCATATGTCGTTTATTTATTTTTAACAAGGACAAAAATGCAAAACTTTGGATTATTTCCATTAAGTATGACGAGGTAAA
The DNA here is from genome assembly GCF_000671375.1 of Centruroides sculpturatus. Classification (NCBI taxonomy): domain Eukaryota; kingdom Metazoa; phylum Arthropoda; class Arachnida; order Scorpiones; family Buthidae; genus Centruroides; species Centruroides sculpturatus. Next base: position 79,509 of record NW_019392608.1, read on the forward strand.
AATTGAAGTCAGAATTCGATGAGTCAACTTATCAATCGCCAATATAGCGAAAGATTATGGGAAGAAACATTTACATTAGTATAAAACTCGAGGTAACGGCGCGTAAATTTTACACGCGTTACGTTCTAAATAACAGTATTTATAAGTGGAAGTTAGTGCAAGTCGACTCCTGGTTCGGTCAAAATTAACCTTCATTCTTATTATAATTTTTTTGCTCCTTAATTCTGTAAACCTGGATTGCTTCCGCAAGCGTAACATGAAGAGGGATCAGTCGCGTTTCGGGAAGAGATTACAGAAATTCGTCTTTAATAATTCCTCCCCCAAAATGGAATCGGTAAAGTAACAATTATTTTTTCTTTTTAGAATTTTTCGTTGTAGAAATATAAGTAATGTCTCCTTGAACTGATTTTAAAAAAACCAGTTCCCTGCTCTATATTAGAAAGGTTGCGGCCGACGTTTTCAACGCGAAAACGTGTACGTCGGACGTTCACTGCCGCCTTCCTGTGAGTCTAGAAGTTTGACAATGGCGTTTGGAACGTCGAGCATGATTCCACTAACGTTCCAAACGCCATTGTCAAACTTCTAATCTCACGGGAAGGCGGCATTGAACGTCCGACGTATACTTTTTCGCGTTGAAAACTTCGGCCGTAACCTCTCTATTCATGAAATTGCTGAATGGTTACGTGTTAAGTATATGTTTCTTTATATCTACGATTAAAAATGTAGCCGTTACGCGATTTTTTGAGGCCAGCACCTAACACAGTCATCTCATCATCTGCAAGGATAGGTTTGCACGTAAATAAACAAGCTACAACTTAGGGCCTAACATTCTATGTATCGTTAGTTGGTGGAGGGGAAAGGCTTGTTATATGTTACAGCTTAGAGGCCCTTCCTCCTCTGAATCTTGTGTCATCTCTAGAAGCTAGTAGCTGACACTTAAACTACGAAAACGTTTTAAAGTATTTTAGAAGTTTACAAAAGTCGTGGGTTCGATTTCCTCTCGAAATAAATACGCCTTTTTTGATTTTTGAATATTTTATTTATTAATTTTCTGTATCTTGCCTCGTATAATGTAAAATGATGATGAAATTCGCTAATCGCATCGATGCGCGACACATTCGATTTATAATGGTGACTTCGCATTGCAATCGAATTTTTGGGCCTTAATTTGAAAAAAAAAATGTAGATTTATTAATTCCCACGGTCTGTCTGGCCTTTCTTAATATCGAGAACTGAGTTAATCGAGACCAGATATAGAAAGAAAGCTTGGGGGCATGAAGCCTCCTATATACGAACTCCGGTTGCAAACCGGAAGTCACGTCATTTGAATTCAAAAATTCTTCCCCCCCAAAAGAGTTAGATGACCGGCACGACTCCATTGATAATAGAAAAGTACGATAGAAGACACTACTAATAAAAATTAATTTTAAATAAAACTCTTAACAGATGGCGCCACATATAACTGTGTAAAATGAGTGCCAGGAAAGTCGTGCAACAGTCGTATTTTTTTTTTTTTTAATATTTAAATGTTAAAAATATTGTTTTAATTCATTTTCTAATATATATAATTATATATTTTTTGAAAACATTTATTCCGCGACACCTCAATTTTCGTATTTACGTAGAAGTAAAGGTTGAAGTGTCGAAAAAGCATCTAGAGACAAATTTCCCACCAGGGCGGCACTGCCTGCAAATCAGGCCCAGGCCCTGCTGTAGCAAGTTTGTTTATAATAGAAATCATTCAGTTTTGATGTAATAATGCCTGCTAAGTGCTGTGTTCTGGGGTGTAAAAGTCGTTATGCCTCTTGTAAAGAAAGACGTGTCATGTTTTCGGTTCCGAGAAAACAAAATGAGTGGAGAAGGACATATCAAGACACTGAAATCACCCAGAACTCATTTGTTTGTGAGTTGCATTTTGATAGTAGCAAGGTTGCGGCCGAGGTTTTCATCTCTAAAATGTGAACGTTGAGTGCCTCTATCTTGTAAGCGGTGCTGGCATTCACGTTTTAGAGATGAAAACTTCGGCTACAATCTTGCTAGTAGTTACATTATAAGGACGTACGATGTGATTATTAAGGAAGAAAAACATGTGTAGTAGCATTAACAACCGACACTAAGACAGGATGCAATTCCTACCATTTTTCCCGGTATGCCTATGTATCTATCAAAAAGGTTGTGCAGAGAGAGAACATCTCCATCAAAAAGAAAGGCAAAAGAGGCATTTTTAGATACAGGAATTGGTAATGAAAATGTATGTATGAAACTTCAGTATACGAAATTTATGTACAGTTTGTTGTGAATGAATAGTAGAATATGTCTTGTATTATGTTTGCTGATCAGTGGATCTATATGAAGGTATCTTCACTGGATCACCAAAGTTGCAGGTATATTACTGACAAGTGAAAATTTACAGCTATAATATTTAGTACTGTGCCTTACTGAAATGTGTTTAAGGTAATTGTACAGGATCCCCACAGTATGTGTTTTTTCTTAATTTTGCTCTCTTAAGATATCTTGCTAATAGATGTATTTCAAACAGATAGAAATGTGTGGGGCGACGCATATAAAAAGAAGTGTAAAGAAAAAATTANGAAATTCGCAAATCGCATCGATGCGCGACACATTCGATTTATAATGGTGACTTCGCATTGCAATCGAATTTTTGGGCCTTAATTTGAAAAAAAAATTGTAGATTTATTAATTCCCACTGTATGTCTGGCCTTTGTTAATCTCGAGAACGGAGTTAATCGAGACCAGATATAGAAAGAAAGCTTGGGGGCATGAGGCCTCCTATATACGAACTCCGGTTACAAACCGGAAGTCACGTCATTTGAATTCAAAAATTCTCTTCCCCCCAAAAGAGTTAGATGACCGGCACGACTGCATTGCTAATAGAAAAGTATGATGTACTGTACAGGGGCAAGACACTACTAATAAAAATTAATTTTAAATACAACTCTTAACAGATGGCGCCACATATAACTATGTACACTGCTGGCCATTAATTGCAACATCAGGAAGGGATGATCGTACGAACGTAAAAATCATATGAAAGGAAGAAGAGATTGGGATATGCAAATGATTAGTATTTCAGCACGTTTAGATGATGCAGGAGGGACAAATGACATCTGAAGCACTGCATAAAAGAAAAGTTGTGAGGTGGATTTCTCATTCATAAATTGCTTTGTAAGCTCGGGGTTTCATCAGAATATCGTGTTATGCCTCGAATAAGAAGAAGAAATGCTTATCAGCAAGTGTCGGAATTCAATAGAGGCAGGATTGTTGTCTATCGAGAGTGTGGATTATTGTTTTGTGATATTGCCACTCGCACTTGTCGGAATCCGACCACTGTCATGCAAATATGGAATCGATGGGTTGCTGAGGGCCTTACTGAATGGCATGCAGGATCTCAACGCCCGAGAGGACAGACATATTGTGAGGTTGGCTGTGCAAACTGTACAACCACATCACGAACCATTAGTCAGGAAATGAGCTTGTTTGCAGCACTTCCAGTATCCACTTGTATGGTGCAACGACGTTTGCAGCAGCATGGACTGTCAGCAAGGGCAACCATTACTTTGGCTTCCCTTGACAATGCAACATAGAGAGAGACAGCAACTCTGGTGCAGCCAATGACAAAGCTGGATACAGGAGTGGCGCAATGTCGTCTTTTCAGATGAGTCCTGGTTTTGTGTGCAGCATTCTGATGACCGTATAGGTGTCTGGAGGCTCCAAGGAGACTGCTCGTCACCTACTTGCATTCGATATCGGCATAGGGGCCCTGCATCTGGTGTGATGATATGGGCAGCCATTGGGTACATGACACGCACATCTCTAGTTCAGATTGATGGTAATTTGAACGCAGATCGGTACATTTCTGACATCTTACATCCAGTGGTTGTGCCCTATCTTCGAGGCCTGCGAAGTGCCATCTTCCAACAAGATAATGCAAGACCTCATGTTGCACGTCGTGTTCTGACCTTCCTTGATACAGAGGGTATTCAATTGTTGCCCTGGCCTGCACGGTCTCCAGATTGCTCACCAATTGAAAACATTTGGTCATGGGTTGTTGAGAGATTGGCCCACCACCCCTCTCCAGCTAATATGGTTGATAGTGTGGCATAGACTTGAAGCAGCATGGAATGAGTTGCCCATTTCTGTCATCCAAGCCCAGTTTGACTCCATGCCTAACCAGATAAGGGCCGTTTTAGCTGCCAGCGGTGGCAACTGTGTCTACTAATTTCGCATCTCTGTAAACTCCCAAACTGCTTGCAAATTTAATCATTTTGTCTTCATGCCATACTGTTTATGTACAATAAATATCTTTTTTTTATTTGCTTTCCTTCTTGGTGTTGCAATTTTAATGGCCAGCAGTGTAAATT
>NW_019392608.1:85586-88510 GCF_000671375.1 Centruroides sculpturatus
ATATAAGGAAATTTATAAAGACCTTTTAACTAGAAGCAAGCAATCTAAAATTACATACATTTTGCAAAAGGTAAAGCATGGATCTGAAGATAATGCAGAAAAATGCTCAGAGGATAAGGATAACTTGCCAAAAAGAAAACGCTCTCGGTTAATTAATAGTGTTTTTAGTGATGACGAAGAAAACATTGTTTAATTTATATTAATATGTATCACTTAAAAAAATTTTAATGAAGATATTTATCTTAATTATGAAAATATAGTAGCATGATTTTTAATTTTTGGAACCTAACCCTCCTTTTCGTATTAGTTCTTTGTTTCGTATAACACGGATTCGCATAACAGGGCAATTTTTTGGAACGTAACTACCGTGTTATACGGGGGTTACCTGTATGTCCTGTATTATGTTTGCTGATCAGTGGATCTGTGTGAAGGTATCTTCACTGGATCACCAAAGTTGCAGGTATATTACTGACAAGTGAAAATTTACAGCTATAGTATTTAGTGCTGTGCCTTATTGAAATGTGTTTAAGGTAATTGTACAGGATCCCCACAGTATGTGTTTTTTTCTTAATTTTGCTCTCTTAAGATATCTTGCTAATAGATGTATTTCAAACAGATAGAAATGTGTGGGGCGACGCATATAAAAAGAAGTGTAAAGAAAAAATTATAAGACTGCTTACCAACCGTGCCACGTTATTATTATTTAAAAATTTAGATTATAGGACAACTGTCTGCAATGTTATCTCTGGACATGTTTTAAGTGACATTCACTGTTATATTAAAGCAATTAATAATTTAATCAAAGCAAGTAAACCTCTGCAGCAGGTTCCCACCGTATACCCAAGAATATACAGCAGTATCCTGCTAATGAGAAAACTGTGTTACGGCGTCAATTCCACTTTCTAGAGAGACATCAGCAGATTGTTCTTGTGTACGTTCCACTCTCTGAAAGAGAATGTTATCAACAGAGGAGAGTTGGACCATTTGTATTAAGACAGCGTAATGGTTTTTAAATTTTTCAAGTGTGTGGAAAATTTAAAAACCACTACATACTCTGCACCAAATACAAAAATTAGAAACCTGAAAGTTGCCTGAAGGAAACTGGAAATATCTGGAAGGCGATACAACATGTCAAATACATATCAATATAAATTTACATTTTTAAAATTATTAACAATTATCTCGTGTCATTTAATCTCTAATTATTGTTCAGTTTATAATTAAATTACATTCACTATAGAAATACATTTAACTTTATCACATTTATCAACTTAATAATTTGTTACGTAGAATACGGATGGAATACAAACACCACAAGATGACTAAATATTGAAGATAAAGAATTTTTCAAAGTTTCTAAATTAAAAGAAGAAAATGAATCATCAAAGAAGGAAATTATTAATATTGGTGGGAAAATAAACTAAAACAGTGGTCTGAAGAATGGATTATGAAAGGACTGAAATTGAGATTTGTATTGGGAAGAAGGGGATGTGATTTTTTTTTGCCTTTCGTGGATTTAAAGTGCAATTTGGATTACTCCGATATGTTTTTGTAGTTTTGAAAACAAAAGTCGAATATGTGACTGACTGCTTTTGAAAAGGATTATGCACTGAATATAGATGAAATGGAAATATCAGGAAATCTAGCTTATAACAAAACAACAAAATCTCATTTTGGACTACAATTTGAAAATTATAGAACTACTGTCGACTGTTCGTCTGTCTTTCCTTAATCTTGAGAATGGTGTTAGATAGATGAAAGTTGAGACTAGAAATGGAGAACTTAGAGACAGGAGGCTCCGATTAACTGTATGTCTATATGTGAACTTCCAGTTTAAAATGAAAGTCGCGTTATTTTAATTTAAAAATTTTCTCCCGAACAAAGTTAATTATATGACCGGCATGACTTCATTGTTAACAGGAAAAGTACAATGTACGGGGAGAAGATACTACTAAACTTAAATATATTCAGACGAGAAATTGCAGCCTGGCGTTGTGACGACGTCACAATAAATAATTGTTCATTTTGTAATTTGTCATTGCTCTTTAATGCATTCCAATTTTGGAATGTTGAAGAGACCCAATGTTTGTCTGGAAATTAAATATATTAAAGTTCTTTACTGCTGATTTAAGATTTTTTTTTCTTTTGTTATATTGTTTATATCGATCCACGCTGTTGAAGAGGTTGGACTTTGATTTAGAATACTCCAATGAAAATGGTAGATTGTTTGCTTGTATAATATATAGCTAGATTTTAAGAAAAACAGCTGACTTATTTGATTGTTCTAAACAGTTGACCACTTGGATGTTTACAATCGATTGTGCCCAACACTAGAATAATAAAACATGCTTCATGCTTCTAATTCTCTTATATTAAAAGAGAAACTTTAAGGTATGTGCTATTATTGCGAGAGACCCAAACTGAAGTCCAGATTGGATATGCAGAAACTCTGGCAGTTCTAGGCAAAATTAGAATTTATTTTTGATCCCCATTAAAAGAACAATAGATTTATTTTAGCCTACAATAATATGAACACTTGTAATGTAAAAGTAGACTGTAAAACAATTGTAAAGGAATAAAAATGTGTACAAAGCTGCTATCCTGCTTTTAGAAATGCTGAATTATCAATTATTGTGGAAAATTTCAGTTCTGCGATAATCTCTTTCAACAAGACAAGATCAAAAGTGCGGAAAGTTTCTTTTGACACATTGGAGGCAGTTCTTGTTCGATTTTAACCTTGAAAACAATCATTAAGTGAGCTCCTAGGCATCTCTTTTTTGCCCTTTGACCTGGTTGTCATTTGTCAGAAATTGTCATAGTTATATATGTTCTGTCCCTTGGCACTCGGCTGGCTGATCCTGGCTAAATCCAAGATAGATAAAAATACTCTTAATGCCCATAGAGCAAAAAGTGTATTATTTAAA
>NW_019392609.1:0-40394 GCF_000671375.1 Centruroides sculpturatus
GAAGACCTGTCTCAGTAAGTTTTTCCACTCCCACACGACAGTGCTGACCGCTCGACTGTCGCGACACTTTTTCCCCAATCGGCAAACCTCGCATAGAGACTATAATTTTTCTGACACTATTGTATTTGTATCATCTCAAGAAAAAGCATTTATGCTAAAGTGACCAATCGTTCTCCTTTTGTAAGTTCTGTCCTTCATCGAAAAGTGTCCTCCTACATGTCCTCCTTTTCATTGTAAAAAAGTTGGTCATCTTATTTATGCGACATTTTAAAGGTGTAGGCAGTTATAAATTGTAACTAGATACGCATTTCATCATACAGCGTTTACGAAGAACGACGAATGATGCAATACTGTATAAGGAGAATGTCACTACATGCAAGTGGTTTAATACTAAGTACTGTACAGTACTAACATTTATTTGGTAGTTACCAGGGGCGTGCCGTGACATTTGACTATAGGGAAGCTGTGTTTCTGTAAGAAGCCGACATCCAGGGGCAATCAGTCAATTGCGCGTCAGTGATGGTCTAGGGTCCATTCGTATCGTTTATTCGATAAGCCAGTAAAAACCGTAGACTTCTCTAAATGCATTTTTAATATCACAATTACATTCCGAATCGCTAGCCACGATATAAGGGCTACAATTAAAAATAAAATAATAAAAACTTACTCGGTGAAATAAAATATGTGGTGGATGTACCGGTACATACAAAATATTCTTCAATTATATGAATATACTTTTAAGAAAAATTATAATTAAATATAGCTTTGTAAAGAAACGTACTGTACATAAAAATATAAAATATTCTTTACTTTTTAAATCTTAAAACAATGCACTTAGTCAAGTAGCTCCCTACGAGTGGCTAATGAATGGAATCGAAGACGGTTGCAGAGCGTGCATGCACGCACTGCCAAATCCCCAGGGTGCCGATACCGGTCAATTCAAATACCTCTTTTGTCGCATCATTAGTATATCTGAAAGGACGCGACAGGGCTGTTGTAGATTTTAAACGTTTCTCACCATAGCTGTAAAAATCTAAATACTCGTATGTTAAACATAATAGTCATTTGTTTTCTAACTAATTCGTTTTAGGACCAGGTGTTGTCCACGGAAATTTCCAAAATTTACAACTTTTCGGTCACTCTCGTCGAACTGGAAAAATTTCTGTCTTTATTACATCTAATACAGTATTTCAAAGAAATCAGTCCCCACTGTACTCGGCTATAGATTGGGTCGGTTAAGCTTTTGTTTAAGTAATATTCCGGCTCTTTCATCGGGGTTTTGTTTATGTCCCCAATTCCCTAATCGCTTAATTATTTAACTAATTCTTAAGTAGAAATAAGTCAAAACCAGTTATTTTGTACTCGAATATTTGTAGTCTCGGGAAAAAAGTGGAAAGACAAATTTTTATGACAAACGGATACATAAATCGTAAATTTAAGGAAAATAAATTCTAGAGCTTTTTCTGTACCTCGTGCATCTCTCTCATTCATTAAATTTAGTTGTAAATGATGCTGTCAAAGTAACAGTTAATTTTTTAACATTATACAAGAATTGTACACGTTTTTTTCTACATCCCCTTAAAGATGGGATGTACGAAATCGTAATATCACTGGTTTAACATCGAAATCCGTGAGTAATATAAAATCGGAAAGCGGAATAAATATATCAAATATTTTAATGGATTTTTTTAACTCCTGTCAACTATACAGAACTATCGTAAAAACATACCAGTAAATTCTTATCGGTTGGGTTAAGTTATAAATCTACTCGTTATTCACGTAATCGAAATATCTAGTGGGCAGGCGGCTAACAGCCCAGAACCGGTCCTTGATAGAATTGGAATCTTTATATGTGTGCAGCTTTCACCCAAGGTCGTAGGCTTCCACCGGCTAAACCGGGTGAGGTTGGTGCTCTGTAAAGCGCATGCGCAAATCTGGCTTTTCGTAATCTGAAAATACAGGAGATTCCACTCCGCCACTAATATTCTAATATACAATAGCAATTTTTTTTTCCACGTGTAGTATAGAAATTTGTAATAAGATACATAATGCGGTTATAATAAAATATTGTGCGATTATTTTCATATAATAAAAATTAATATTTATTTATTTTTTAGAGAATACGAGGGAAGCGGCGCTTCCAACGCTTCTAATGACGGCACGCCACTGGTAGTTACTATTCTGTTACACATCCTATTTACCTATTTAAGAGGATATTTTTCTGTGTTCAATATTTTTTATTTTTCACAAAAAAGTAAAACACGGACTATTTGACAAGTGGGGTGAGGTGTAAAACTGATTAACAGTGACGTCATTGCATTACGATGAAACGTGTTGATATCCTTGTTTGTTTCCTAGGCAGATATCCTTGTTGATATCCTGCCTAGGATATCCTTGTTGATATCCTAGGCAGATTGCCCAAGTATTGCGTTGTCATGTTTAGTCATGACAACGCAATACTTGGGCAATCTGCCTAGGGGGATTGCCTTCCGGAAGGTCTTTTTAAGGGAAACTGGCCACTATTTAGGCGTTAAAGATGTGGAAAAACCCGAAAAACTCCACGTGGCCAGCCCGTCCGAGCGAGGCGCGAAACCACGACCGAACTCCCAGAGTTTAGGGAACGGAGACCGTTTGGCTACTGGTGGGCCTGTTGATATCTTGAGCCATGAGATTGCTAGCGAGAAGTACATTTTTTTTTCTTTTGTTTGGTCACAAAATCGCTTTGCCTTTTTTTTAAGTAAAATAACTGCAACAGATTCATGTACAGAACAATAAAACTCTACCAAATTGAATTTCGTAGCAGAATATATTTCAATTAAAAATTGTGTACAAAAGTGCAGTTTTTTCAATTCTGTATTGTTTACTTATGCAAATTAACCTTTTTTTCTTTAAAAGCTGAGAATTTTAATACTTGATTTCAGTTTTTTCCTCCAACCTGTGATTAAAGATATTAAAAAAGTAATTGTCTCCTACCGAAAATAAATAGAACATATTCTACGCGAAAAGCAAAAAATTTAATCTAAACACAAAAAAATACATTAATATTAACAAGCAATTATTTATTGTGACAACGTCACAATGCTCTCAATTTTAGCAGTGTCTTGCCCCTGTATAGTACAGTACTGTACAGTACTGTACATCACATTTTTCCTGTTTAACAAAAGAATCATGCAGGTTATCTGGCTAGTTCCGTTCAGGAGAAAATTTTTGAATTGAAATAACATGACATCCAGTTCAAACCGGAAGTTTGTACAGTAATACCCCGAACTTACGCGATAGGTGGGACCGAGCGATAACCGCGTAAGTCGAATTCGCGTTAGTCGGGGTATATTTTCGCAATTTGTGTAAAATCCAAATCTGATGTATGTAAGCTAATAAATGTTCTCATTAACCTTATCTCACCTTTTGATTCGTTCACGGTTACAAGAAATCACGTAGAGTTTCTCAAGCAGTGCCGTAACTAGCCATTCCTGTGCCCTGTGCAGGAATTTGCATTTAGGCCCCTTGATTAATTAGGTTTGGGAAAGTAATAAAACAAATACATACATTTTGGGCCCCTCTTCCAAGTGGGCCCTGTGCGGGTGCACCTGTTTCACCTGCCTAGTTACGGCACTGCTCTCAAGTATCCGTAGATATAACAAACAGAAATAAATAACACAAAATAAATTGTAGCTATGCGTCGATTCAGCGCGGCACGTCCGAACATGTAAGTTAAACAATAGTGTTGGGGAGTGAGTAATCAAGACTTGCGTGGCGTTCAAACAAAAGACGAATCGACGAGATTTGAAAATCGCATAACTCCGGGTTCGCGTAAGTCGAGGTATTACTGTATATAGTAATCGGGACCTCCTGACTCTAAGCTTTCCTTATCTGTTCTCGATTTACATCTATGTGTGTATTGTAATTGAAAAAGGAAATACAGTAATTGTATTATGTTCATTGCTTAAAATATATAAATTTTTAGTGCATTTTAAAACCGAACAGTTTAATTTTTAAGAAACAACATGTAATATATAAGTTATTTTAATTATAACCTGTTTATTAACACATAATTCATTACTCGTATATGTGTTTTTTCTAAGTAGACTATTTTTTTATTTCCATTTTTGAATTAATTGAAGCTGTTTTTAATAGCGAACCAAATAGGAGTTTTTACACATAGCTTCAAAGGCTGGATGGCCGAGCGGTCAAGGTGGCAGCCTACCGCTCTGGGGGACACGCGATCGAATCCGAACGGGTCAAGGAATCCCCAGGAATTTTTCGGGGGGTGGTCCGTTCGGATATGTCGAGCCCCGTCCCTCACCACCCGGTCGCCCCATTGTGGGCCTGGCCGAACCCATAATGGGCTTGCTCTAAGAGGCCCTCTTAGCAAGTGCCCGCAGGGCGGAAAGAGGTAAAAAAAAAAACACATAGCTTCTATTTATGAAAAACATTGATTAAAGGATTGTTTACTACAATTATCTTCTGTAGATGTAAGCGGTTGCAAGTGATTTAGTGACAGTGACGTTAACAGTATTTTTCCTGCACTGTTTTATACTATATTCTTAATTTTTTCTTGCTTTTCTTGTATGTAATAGCATCATAGTAGAAAAGTAATGCTTGCTAACAATCTCATGGCTCAAGGACGTTTCAGCACGTTTCGTCATAATACAATGACGTCACTGTTAATAAACTTTTACACCTTCACCTCGCTTGTCAAATAATCCGTGTTTTACTTTCTTATATATTAAACAAACAAACAAAAAAAAAATAGAAATATTGATCATAGAAAAATATTCTCTTAGATAGATAAATAGGATGTTTGACTACCAAATACAATGATGCCTCGTACTTCAAATTTCATTTCAGGAGGCCGGTCGAACTCTGAATCAGTCGAAGTCCGAATCAGTTTTTTTCCATTAGAAATAAAGGAAGCTGAATTAATCCATTTCCAGGCCCTAAACAATACCCATTTCGATAAACTTAAAACAGCAAATACATATAATTCAAGATGCCAAAGTCCGCGGTGTGTGACCAGTAAATGCAATTTGCATTTTATTATATAATATATATACAGTTTATTTATTGTTTATCATGTTTTAAGTTTATTATTTAGGGCATTTAATTGTGTAATTTTTACCTTAAACATGGCCGCCAGATCTGTCACACATGCATCGCGATAAATTCCTTTTTTATTTTCAATCGTTGCTATTATAACCTTCCTCTTAGACTTCGTTGCTTCAATACATGTCTATTACGTTGAACAGAAAGTTTTTCAGTATTTTCAACAGCTTAAGTGTAAATACTTAACATAGATATGTGATTTGATTATAGTAGTTGGGAAGTTTAACATGTTATTGCTAATATGAGATTGTATTCTTTTTTATAAACTTATTTATACCTTTTACTTCACATTCTGTTCCAATAAAATCAACTTAAAATGTCTTCGGATAAAAAGAATATCAGGAAAATATGCGTTTTGAGTTTCGGAAAGGATACAACACTGTACAGTACAAGTAGTAGAAAAGTTCGTAATGTGTATGAGGAAGATGATCTTAAACTTCGAACATATGAAATATGGTTTATAAAAGTTCCTTTCGGAAAATTTTGAAGTGAAGGATAGGCAACCTATTACTTAAGCAAAACATACGGGGCACCCAAAAGCTGTGAACAAAGAAGACTTACAGGAAGAAATTGTTAATTGTTAATCGACGAATATCCTATACATAACCAAACACCAAAAATAAAGCGAAAAAAGCACTGAAAACAAGCGAGAGATGACTTCGGTGGACAACAAATTGCGTTTATGCACGCTTTTAGCGCATCTTTTCACTGCACGCGCAATTCGAACTTTGAAGCATCGTTTGTATTCCGAAACAATTGTTGTCCAGTTCTGCGTTTGAAATACTGTAAGAGGAACTGCTATAAATGTTAGCACTTAGTATTTAACGACTTACATATGTTGAAGGTATGTCAATCAAAATTGTTCATTATGAAAAAACAAAAATGCATCGTGCGAGAGTAGCCGGACAGTGGCGCACTCCGTGTACTTATTCCTCCTCGTGGGAAATAAAAAGAAAAGAAGGTACAATGTCAGGTTAGCTACTCTTTGTTCTGAAGAGGCTACTGAACCGTACCTCTTGGGAAGATCGGTTGAGTCGGTCACTAATTACATCCGCGAGTAGTGTCGTCGTCGTCGTGCCAGAGGAATGATACTGAACAGCGAAGGAGTCCAACGGTCGATGTCACGAGTTCCTTTTACAGAAATATATATGTTATAACATATACAAGGGTTACAAGTACATCGACCGTGGAAAAAATGTTCGGAGCGAACGGTGAGTGAAAGTCCGAACATGAGTATGTCGAACCGCCGCAGTTCTCTTAAAAACAATAAATGATTGTATTTTCATTACGAAGAAATATTTTAGTTTTTTGTGCAAAGTACTTTTAATAGCATATAGCAATGTTCTCGTAAGTATTGTCATCCTTTTTTGATAACGTTTAAACGGGTTAGTTTTATATCAGGATTAAAAGCAATATGGCAGTACGTTCAATTAATAGCGAGATAGCGGCAGACATTTTCATCGCGAAAACGTGAACGTCGGATATTCAGCGCCGCCATCCTGTAAGCCTAGAAGTTTGACAATGGCGTTTGAAACGTCAGTGGAATCATGCTCGATGTTCCAAACGCCATTGTCAAACTTCTAGGCTTACAGGATGGCAGCGCTGACTGTTCGATGTTCACGTTTTAGCGATGAAAACGTCGGTCGCTACCTCGCTGATATCGTAAAAGAAAAAGCTGATTGTTGTTTTGAATGCAGAAGCGTTAAAGCTTTTCGTTCCCAAAAGAAATCATTTCTGATCCAGAAAATGAAAATGCAGCATCTGAAGTGGACAGGAACATGTAAAATATTGTGAAGATTAATGAAATTAAATTATTTTTCAGTAAGTTAAAATTCTACCTTCATTATTCAGATCACCAGTAGTTTATGGGAAAAGGTTATCCTAATTTTTATATCCACAGCAAAATCCTTCAAAATCAAATCAAAATGGCCAATCATTCATTTAGTACTAGAAAATCGATGATATTTACAGCGTGACAATACAGTATGTTAGCAATTATCAAATTAACGGTGTCACATTACTCGTTTGGATGACTCTGTTTGACTATATGAACATCCGAAAGTAGATTGGTTACGAGAGGCTCAGAAATCAATTTACGGATTTCGATGGGTTTTCGCGTGGTTATTAATTAATTTAATACGAGGCACCAAAAAGTATCCGCTGTAAAGTCCTAGCTTTCACTTTTGCGTTTTATTCGAGAAAAATCACGATTTTAGAACGATGACTGATCGCTTTTGGACTCAAGAAGTCGGTAGATATTGAAATAACAATTAACTTTTATGGGTATATACTTCATTACAAAAATTCGCATTTTTTTTCAACCGAAATCTGACGTTAATAGTCGTCAGGTTGTAGTTGTAGTTGTACGAGATATAGCGCACGTCCACAGATTCTATACTCGTCTGTTTGCGCTCACCGAAAGTTTTTGTTTTCTTTTTTTTAATTTTGTTATTCTTTATTTCTCACTATAAACTACGATGATTTTCGACCTATATCATTTTCAGCCGAATAATTTAACTGGAAAGAAGGAATATAATTTTGTAGACTGTTGCCCTGTAATTCATAAAATGCCAGATATGAGAGGTACGACTGTACTGTCGTGTATGCTAGTTAGACTATAATCGTAATTGGACTGTAAAAGTGTCACCACTCTGTCAACTGGAGTTTCACTGCGAAATTAAGAGATTTCGCAGCGAAACTCCAGAACAATCAGACGCCTTTCTAAGAAAATCGAGAGCTCCACTATAAAAATTCATACACTTTGCTTTTTATAACTCTTTCTCCTTGTGAGCACTAAGAAGGCCTCTTTTTAGCAAGCCCATTATGGGTTCAGCCAGGCTCACAACGGAGCAGCCGGGTGGTGAGGGATGGGGCCTAAACATTTTCTGACGGACCAACCCCCAAAAAATTCCTAGGGATTTATTTACCCGTTCAGATTCGAAACCGAGTCGTCCAGAGTTGTACCAGACCTTGACCGCTCGCCCATCCGGCCGTCTTATATTTTGTACTGAACAAATTAATGTAAGAAATTGCTTTGATTTATTAGGATGCTACAAAACATAAACATTTCAACTAATATAAAGTTTTCGCGAATTATGTTACTGTAGCGCGGAAATTCAGACGAAAAATAAGCGAGCACAAATACTGTATTTTAAACAAGTGATGATAACTATATATATATACATATGATACAAGTGATGATAACTATATATATACATATACATATACATATACATATACAAGTGATGATAACTATATATATATATGTTTGGTAAACTGGACTTCAATTTTTAAAATTCATTGCAATTCCACAATAAAATACGATCATACTTAATGCCTAAATAGTATATATATATATATATATGTTTGGTAAACTGGACTTCAATTTTTAAAATTCATTGCAATTCCACAATAAAATACGATCATACTTAATGCCTAAATAGTAAATCATAGATATTATACACCTCGTCCATTTTATTCCAGCGGACTCTGCCGTATTGTTGATGTAGCGATCAACAGAACGGCAGGAGTATTCTATAAACATTTTTTTCTATATTAATTGATACCGTCGAGGAAATTTAATATTAATTGTAACTAAAAACATTTTAAATATATGGACAACATAATAATTTCAAACAAACCAAAAGCAGCGTAAAAAATGTCCACGTACCGTATTATAAAATATTCTCTCTTAGTATTAATACACTAATTATTTTTTTTGAATACATAGTATTAAAACGAATGGAAACTTTTAAATTTGATTTATTATATATATATATATATTATATATATATTTTTTTTCCCCTTACGGTACACAATGAAATTAATTATATTAGGGAAGCGTGACGTCTTATCGTTATATGTGGATATGACGAAACCAAAACGAAATAGTAACACTAAGAGAATATAAAGTAAAATCGTACAATAACGTTAGATAAGTGGTTATCTTACATTTGGTAAGTATAAATTACGATATGGAGTTAATTTCGTTTTCAGTTTTGTTATTGAAAATTAAAATTTTCATGTGTAATGCCTAATGTTGTATATATTATATTATGTTAATACTCGTGTTATACCCTCGTGGTTAGGCCTAGGTATGGTTGTTTTTATCATTTTATTGTGTAAGTTAAAACGGACATCTTTTATATTGCGAAACTATTAATATTCGTTGCTTTGTTTAGTCGTAACATTTAAGTTCGAAATTAATTTATATTTTTTTCTTGATTTTACGTAGTTAATATGATTAGAACGGTAAAATTGCACTTAGGTGTTTTTCTTACAAACGTTAACGATTATAATTAGAATCAATCGTACTCAATAAAATTTGATGATTACTTTATTAAATAAATAATATAAATTCTGCATTTTGTAACAAACTGTTAAATTCCTATCAATTGTAGTGTGAAAAAATTAAGTATTAAATTATGTGACAACATATTGAGGAAGATATCTACTTTATAACATAAATTTACATAGCTTATTAACATTATTTTAAAAAGTGTTTTTAAAACAATAAATAATTAGGTAATTGGTTAAAGTTTAATTTCCATACATTTTTTTTCCTAATTTTGCTTTCTTAAGACACCTCGCTAGTAGACGTGTTCTAAACAGATAGAAATTTTTGGGGGTGACGCTTATAAGAGCTATAAACATAAACTCAAACTTTTACCAATTAATTAATTTAAAACTAAAAATTATAAAACAAAATTTATATTATAAATATTAAATGTATTCAAACTATAAACAGTAACGTTGAGATTGGTATATAAACTACAAATAATCAATGATGTATAAAGTTCTAATCAGTAAAATTGCATTTAGGTGGCCCCTGTGGCGCCGAGTTTGTTTTTTAACACGTATTGGTCTACCGCCTGTTTTATGTGCTTCGTGTGTAGACGTCGAGTACTCCGGAAGGATCGAGTGGGCTACTCGAAGCTGTCTTAGTCGGGTAGGCTAAATAATTAAATGCCGTAGTCTTGGAAGTACCGCCGTTGGGACTACCTAGATGCACTTTTACTGCTGTGATAAATAAACTAGTATATTTATATCATAATTTGAAAATAAATTTTGTTTATATATTATCTGAGTGTGCTAATTTTTCCTTCCTTATGGGAAAGAAAAATTAGCATGGCCTTTCTAATAATGTAATTATTATAACTAATATTTTTGGGATTAAACATCCCATCATCAGATTGGAACTAGAATGCTGAATAGGTGTTGGAAAGCTTTTAAGTGTTTGATAGATTTGAATAACTTATTTAAATGAGTGGATACATAGCCGAAAATGAAACAAAAATAAAAGAAATTAAGGAATAACAACGTGCATTTTCTCCAACTTCCGACATGCTCAAACAGATTTATTCATAAAAATTACATAATACATCATACAAGTAGATGATCATTATGTAGTGACTGGAGTTTTGAAGACACGTGATTCCCAATGGAACTCGAAATATATTTGAAATTTCGTTCCAAAGACAACTGACATTCTAACAGATTGTTGCAAATAGAACATAGCCTGATGATGGACCCAGTGGGATCTGAAAACAGCATAAGCAATTGAACATATTTCATGCTGGTTATAGGTTTTTTAGAAAGATTATTAAAAAATAAAAGATATAATAGGAACAAACATAAAGTAGAATAAAAGAAAAAATTAAAGTAATGATATATTACTATTCTGTNAGATTTATAGTGGAACTGAAGTGATGGCATCTAAGTGCAAAAGGTTAAAAATCTATCCGAAGTATTCATGTATTTTTTACAATGCTTATTAGTTTCTACAAGTAATCTTTAAAAGAATGCTAAATTTTATTTTAATTCTATTTAAAATAACTATAAATACCAAATGCTCCATCTTATAGTCAGCCTGTGCAATAGAAGTACTACTGAAAGTATTCGTTTCTATGATATCTGCACCAGCTTCAAGATATTTCTGGAAAATTTAACATTAAAAATAATAATAATAATATTAAAATTATTCATCTAATAGTGTAAAATAATTTAAAGTAATTACCTTATGTATATTATAAATAATATCAGGCCGAGTTAATGTCAAAAGATCATTATTTCCTTTTAAAGGTGATGGATGATCCATAAATTCGCTACCTCTATAATGATGTTCTTGTAAATGATACTGTTGTATCATGGTTCCCATGGCACCATCTAAGATCATGATTTTCTTTTGTAATGATTTGTAAATTTCTTCTGTAATTTCTGAAAATAAAACATATTAATGTAATTAATTGTAAAGATATTTTGTTTATTGATTATATAAATATTAAATATTACATAATAAAATAATTTATTCATATAAACATTTTTAGTGCTTTTTTTAATGCAATTGTATTAATTCATCTCTTTGCATGCTGTCTCAATTTATCAACTTGTTATAAATGTAAAAAATAGCAAGATGAAAATTACTTTTGATTCTATAAACAAATCATAAATAAAATTATAGTTAAATGTAATCAAAACAACTTAATTATCTTTCACACATTAAGAAATCTTATTTCAGATTAATTGTATTTATTTCTGTCTTCTGACAAAAACTTGTATAGAATATTCTTGGCTTCAAAAAATATTCATATGATACCAGGATATAGGCATAACAGACACAGAACCAACTTCCGGTGTGTAAAAAACAAACATTGCACAAACGTTTTCTAACTCCTTCTAAGTTCTTCTTCTTCTACCCTCCCAAGCACTTGACACTGAATTAGAACAAATAGAAGAGTTAGCCATTGCTCATGGTTACCAAACAGTTGTACGTTGCTTAATGGATCAATTTCACCAGATGCCTCTAGAATCCATGCCTAAGGTAGACCTCTATAACAAACCATGGTGGAAAAGTGGAATGGCTGTGTAACCTACCACCCCTTCCTATGTTCATTATTTGCAAAAATCACCAGAAATCATGAAATTCATATTGCTTTTCAGAGGTGCCCGACTGTTTTTACCACCCTTTGAAATGGAAAGGACCCTCACAACCCTAGCAAACTTCCTGGCATATACAGTGTTTCTATCAGAGACACCAGATGTGATAGGGACCTTCTGTACATCAGGTCCACTAAATGTTCTATGAGAAGAAGAATACAAGAGCATATCCCAGATGTGCAACATGCCAGAACATCCACAGCCCTTTCTATGTACATAGTAGACCCGGAAATAATTGCAGACTTCACACAGGCCAAACTCCTCCTCACAACATTGTACACAGAGCATCTATTTTGCTCCTTTGTAAAAGAAATTTGAGATGCATTTGTATGAATAAAAGATTCTCTCAAATTCCAAGACAGCTTTGTGTTGATAATACAGAAAATAATTGATCCCTTATCTGCATATTGTAAGAATAATGTTAAACAATTACTCTTGATAACTGAATGATTGTTTACTGAACTGATTCATTCATTTTGATCTACACAGTTCACAAGAATAAAGACAATAAAGTTACACCATGAAAATTCTATTCAATATATTGGTCAGCAAGGATATTGTGATAGTACATGTATTTACATAATTTCTCCTTCAAATCAAATTCTGACCTTGACAGCTAAGATCTCACCTCCTCATCTTTCACTCAAACCATGATATTTATTACACAAAATTGTTTCAAGGGTCTGGCATAGTAACAATTTTCAGCCTTTTTGAACTTCTTCTGACGCAAATATGTCATCATCTTTTAGAAAGATTAGGAAGATAAACTTTTCCAAAAGCACTTTCTTCTCCTATGTATGAATCAACAGTCTCGATTTCTAAATTTAAGTTTGATTTCTTTATGTAATCTTGTAAAAGGAGTCATGTTAGATATTCTGTAATTTGAATAATGATTTCAGCATCAAGTTTACCAAATTTAGCATTTAAATATCATAATTCCTTTTTGTTTTAATAAGTAAACATGCAAAAAATTTTTACAAAATATATTTAAGGAAAATAAATAGAGAGAAAGAGCATAATGAAAATTAATTAACTAAATAATGAATGTAAAACTTATATACTTTCCACACAATTATTCTGCCGAACAATTGTGTGTTGTTATTTCCAACATTCCTTTGATCCACCAAATGGAATGGATACATGAATTCGGATTCCAGAAATGAGTTTGCTAATGTGCAGTTAACATTACAGAAAAACTCAGATTACAGTAACGTGTTTTAATTTAATTTTATTGTACTTTATTTTATGTTGTTTGTTTCTGCTTTCTTTTATTTTTCATTTTTGTTTCATTTTCAGTTACATGTTTAAACATTTGAATAAGTTATTCAAGTTTTTGAAAAACAAAAGTACCTAATATTAGTTCTTTTTGTGTTTCTATTAGAAATTGTTGCAATTAACAACAGCACAGACTGGCATTAATTTTTTTTAATAATATCACAGTTAAAATCCTTGATTATCTGTAAGTTGGAATAAGAGTACACAAATGAGTATGCATGATGGTATTGTTGCTTCACATTGACATCATGTCAATTTGAGATTGTTTGGCATATCAGTACTTGTGTATTGTGATTCTAAATACACGTATTATACAGTGGTACCTCGGTATACATCTGCTTTAGAATACGTCCTGTTTGGACGAAAGAAATTTTGTTCGGTATACGACTTAATGCAATTATATGCGCCATCTATGAACAAGTAGCACTAGCAGTGTATTAGCCAAGACTACACGTTCACGGTGCTACGGTTTATAACTTTGTTAAATTTCTTCTGATTTTAATTTGTAAGTAAAATTTTATTAATTTTAGTAATCATGAATTGCAAAAAGGCAAATGAAAAGCAACAGAAAACTAAAAAAATGACTAGAATCACAATGGAACTGAAAAAAGAGATTGTTGGGAAATATGAAGGTGGCACGCGTGTTTGAGATTTAACTGTTGCATACCGTATTCCGAGAACGACGCTATCAACAGTCGTGAAAAATAAAGACATTATTAAATTTGCTAACATTGTGAAAGGGTTAAATGAATTTCTAAACAGAGACCGAAGACATTAATTGATTAAATCATGTTGAGAAATTGCTTTTGCTTTGGATAACTGGAAAACAGTGTGCTGCCGACAGCTTATCAGAAGCAATTATTTGTGAGAAAGCTAAAAAGATACATGCTGATCTCTTGAAAAATCAAGCAGGAACTAGCCAGGAAAGCAAAGTGTTTAAAGCTAGCCATTTTTTTACATGTGAACAAATTAATCATTTTTACATTACTTCTTGTAGGAAAGGTTGGTTTGGTATACGTCATGTTCGGTATAAGTCCAAACACCAGGAACGGATTAAGGTCGTATACCGAGGTTCCACTGTATATATTTAGGATTGCCAACCATTATTTAATTGAGGACAGTCAGTTAATATAGTATTTTTTCCTTGCCCTTTATTGACTTTAGAAATAGATTTTGTCCTTTATTTTGGAATCTAAAATATAATCAACGCAAGATTAATTTAAAAATGATAAAATATAAATTTTCCACATTGTTTGAAACAGTATGACTTGATTGTTTGATAATTATTTAGATTTTGCTGAAAATGTAAAAACTGACATGAAAATAATCACAAATTTAAAAACATATGAATGTTACACAAGTGTTTGGAAATGTATTGCAAAAATAAAACTGCAGATTCTATGATGCAAATTAAGTAATAAAAAGTTTTGTGACTCCCAGAGCAAATGCACTGTTATGGAGACACTGGAGATTGAAATGACTGTGCATATTTCTATGTTCACAGTATGAAAAAAAAAATTGCAAGAATCTTTGTTTTATTTTTTTACAGAAAATACAAACCAAAATAGTTTTTCTAGTAAAGAACACAAACCAAAAACTACAAAAGGTGTTAAAAGTGGCACCCTCCTGCAATGCATGCCTTGCTTCTCTTAATAATTGACTGATGGACCCTTAAAAAACTACTTAAGCATTTTGATGTAACTTTTGTGCTTGTTTTGGCAATTAACTTATCTTGGGTAGCTATCTCTGTAGTGTATAGTTTCCATCAAATAATGAGCAATTATTTATTGTGATATTGTCACAATGCCATTTAACCATATTTTTAATTAATTTAAAATATATGCTCTCCACCTCAAATTAGTACTATAGTGTCTTGCCGCTGTACAGTACATCACACTTTTCTGTTAGCAATGGAATCATGCCGATCATCTATTTAATTCCTTTCAGGGAAAAATTTTTGTATTGAAATAACATGACTTCTGGTTTGCATCAGAAGTTCATATATAGTTAATCAGGGCCTCCTGTCCCTAAGCTTTCCATATCTGATTTTGAATTTTATTTATCTAACACCATTCTGAAGATTAAGGAAAGACAGATGGATGACAGTGGGAATTTATAGGTCTACAATTTTTTCAGATTGCAGCCTAATTAACAGAGGGAAAAAAATCTCCAATATTTCTGAATTGGGTGCATTTATATCCCAGTTGTAATGAAGCATGTTTTCTACATAATTTGCAATGTAGAACTGACAGTTATTTTTCCAATAGCCTTTCCAAACACCTTGTATTTTTCAATATATTTAGTTTTCAGAAAATATATAATAAAATGTAATAAACAATATAAGAAAATTTTAAAACTAACACCTAGACACCAATAACCAACAAAAAGGAATATAATTACTGTAGAGCATCAATTATCCTAAACAATAAAGAACTGGGGTTGTTCAGATAACTGATCATTTATGAAAAAATATATTAAACACAAAACTGTACTGTATATATTTTGTATCACATGTCTTACAAATATACATCTTGCATAAAGTAGTACATTAAAGTAGGCCTAGAATTTAGGTTGGGAGGGAGGGGGAGAGTGCTGCAGCACCACAGCACTAGCGAAATTTGAATTTGCTGACTGGAATAATTTTGGTTAACTGATGTTTCGGTTGATTAGTATTCGGATAATTGATGCTCTACTGTATTTTAAATAACCATTTTTGTTTAAAATATATTCATATTTGATGGTTATTAGTGTCCAGGTTTACTCATTACTGCACTGCAATATCAGTATTGTGGTAGTGACTGTAAGAAAATGTTTTTTTTTTTTTTTTTTTTAAATTTATCATATTTGTAAAAATATAAATTTACACTGATTTTTCAAGTAGTTAAATGTTTTATTATGTATAGAAGAATTTCTGTAACTGAAGCTGGTCTACCAGTAAAATGCTGAATTGTTTTTACACACAATAAAACATTTGACTACTTTAATAGTGTGAATTTCTATTTTTATCAAAAAGTTTAGTACAGTAGAACCTCGATTATCCGGACTAATTGGGGATGAAGGTAGTCCGGATAAGGAAAAATCCGGATAATAGAAACAAATACTTTAATTTGTCTTTTAATGATAATACAACACGTTTTCTTTTCGATGACATANTTTTAGTAGATTGCTATCATTGTTTAAAATGTCATGAAATTTTTCACAAGAATTTGTTAAATTACATAGTATATTTCACTAATAATATGGCTTTCAAAGTTTCAACACTTAATTTTGATTTATCAGATGTCCACACTTTATTTACGGTAGAAAAAAACATGTTCATTTAACATGCAACAAACAAAATGTTTGCTCATTTGCTCGTTACAAAACATGAAAAATATCGCACTTAAATCCTTGTACGAGGTCTGAAAGTACAAAGATTTAAATGAGATATTTTTTGTTTTTTAATCTCCAAGAAAGTTAAGAAGGAAATGTGTATGCCCTTTATTGCAGCATTTTTTGAATCTGGGTTTGGAACTTTCATTTCTCCTGAGAACATACAATTTCTTAAAAGATGCCGATTGCATATAGGTAATTGGTGAATAAAGAACACGTGATTTGGTAGTTTTGTTTGAACACGTGGGAGATGCCACTGTTTACTGTATTATTATCAGAATAACAAATAATTTGTCTATAGCAAAAATTTAAAAAAAAAACAAAATGTTAATAGAAGTAAGACAAAAAATTGCAAGATTACAATACACCTCTTTGATTTTGTAATGAATGTAATCAATGATATATTTATTATAAAATTCAAACTTTGAATATGATTTTAATAACTTCATGGATTTTCTGAAAATACTGCAGAAACTCTGAAAACACTCACATGATTCTTTCAATATTTCATAATTATAGTTACAATTCAATCACCTGAAAAGAGAGTCAAATGCATATACAATTGCATACAAATTCCAAATACTTTTTAGTAGTCATTATATATATTCAAACTATACAATTTAAAACATCAATGCCTCATATATTCACATATGCTATTGAAGAAATCCTACTATTTACAAATAACTAAGGAATGGCAAAGATGAAGTAACTAGCAAAAGAGTGTCCGGAATATACTCCATCTC
This sequence comes from Centruroides sculpturatus, assembly GCF_000671375.1. Lineage (NCBI taxonomy): Eukaryota > Metazoa > Arthropoda > Arachnida > Scorpiones > Buthidae > Centruroides > Centruroides sculpturatus. The sequence goes on from NW_019392609.1 coordinate 17,430, forward strand.
TATGGTAGATGGAAGATTTAACTGACAATTGATGTATATTAATTCTACAAATAGATCTTTAACAAGCAGAATGACAGAGTATAAATGCAATATTGGTAGCAATAATCTGATAACTACTTTGGCACAGTATGCAATGGAACCTGGATATCTGCAAATCTTAACAAGACCAAATTATTATAGCACGTACATAATGAACACAAACTACAAGCATTAGAAACATTAAGAAAAATGAAGGTTGCAATAAAAATAGGATGTGTAAATCAGAAAGACTACAAATCTCTATCTGTCACAGGGCAATCTTTATACAACAATCCACATAAGAATATTTTGTTGCAATACAGGCAAGTCAATATATATCTTTATTTCTTTTTATAATCATTTAATGTTAGGCCTATACTTTATCATAATTACAGTATATATATTTATACATGATACTATGTTTTTACATTACATTTTTGCACAAGAAATGCAGGACATTCTACATCTTAAAAAATCAAATAGCATCACTTATCAAGTAACAATCTAATTTCAAACATCAAATTGAAGCTAGATTGGAAACCCGACGCAGGCTTACAAATATGCCAAAAACATTTGTATTCTTAATAACTGTGTTTGCCAAAAATGCAAGAACATTCTCGAGATTTTCATGCTTTTGCTTTAGTTTTTTAACAACGTACTCCGTAATCGAATTCAATATATACATGCGACATTACACATAGGGTCCTGTAAAATTTACAATAACCTTTTAGCTAACCACAAGGCCTTTAAAGTGCAAAAAGATGGGTTCTGGGAAACGTGCCGAACCTGCCTTCTGCCAGCCAGCCTCAGAATTATGTAAGGTTTTTATAAACTCTCACAAACACAACACATCGTAACGATTAACGAAAGAAAATTATTGGGATGCAATACTTTTTGTCAACACAGAAAATGTTGACAAAATCATTTTACAAGGTCAATGGAAATATGGAACATATTTACTTTCTCGAGTGCCCGCCCAGGTTATCTGTATACACACCCACCTATATCTGTGTTACGTAAGGTAACATAATTTACAGACATCCCCTAAATACCGAGTCAGAAAATATTTATAATATACCTGATCTTGACTTATATAAATCCTCCATATTTTCTACACAGAATTATAAGCAAATTCAGAATATTGCAATTTATGTTATCCTGTAAAAAAATATTAAAATATATTAGTTTGTTCACTTATATTTATATAAAAATATACAAAATTACTGAAAAATAAGACAATTATGTAACAAAATGACTTTATAAAATAAATATTCACGTGGTTAAAACCTGAGAAACTGATCAATATAATTGATTACAGAAGATATGACACTACCTCTTGTTATGAAACTCAATAAAACGTTTCAAAGTGTAATAAAACGTCCAAGCAGCATAAAAATAATTAACCAAATGTTCATTCATCTTTGATATTTTAAAATAAATTATTTCCTTATCTCAATTGGAAACGTTTCAAGTAGATAAAAAGCGCCATGTGTTTATCACGTGATATAAACAAATTTTAAAAAATATATTACGAAAAGCCGATTTTATCAGTTTAAATAATATTTTTCGAAATATTTTATAATCTATGCTAATAATATATTATAATTTTTTTAATATTTTCGCAAAAAAATTTGAAATATAAACATCACGTGATCGACACTCGACGGACCACGTGTTGCCATATTGCTGCACGGTTCGACCATTTTGAATTCATTGCTGTTGAGTTCGCAACGTTATGTCAGTTTACCGTTGTTGTCAGGTTGATTATCGTGTAAATTTATAGTAAATAATATGTCTCCGGCTCCTAAGAAGCGTGGACATGGCAGGAAGAGTAATGACGTAAGAGGTCGAGATGAGGAAGAAAGTTGTAAATTTCAAGGAAAGGCGCATTCGAAAAATGTTGGAAGAGGCAAATGCCACGAAGATATTTCTCTGAAAAATGATCGAGATGAGAGTGAAGCTCAAACTTCAGAAATATCAGATGTATATATTTAGTTTTTTCTGTTGCCAAAATAGCACAATGATTTCAAATGTATTAAACTGCATCACTCCTAATTTCCTAGTTAAGCTGTTTATTTAAGCTGCCAGAGGGTACTTCAAGCAATTTCTGCTTTTGGAGGAAACACTTCTATGCCTCGGTGCCTCAATGTTGTATATACATTGTTTTGTTCGAATAAAAAGGTCAGAAACGATGTAGAATTGTCACCGAGACTATAAAATATCAGAGACGGCTGATCGAGAAAATTCAATATTGCATTGAAATGTGCAATGTCAAATTTAATTCGAGAAAATTATTGAATTAAATTTGACTTGTGTGGTAAACAACAATAATAGAATGTGTGCATTTGCCGTTACTAATAAATCCGAAGATGTTATGTCAGAGTAGAAGAGTGCATTTCTAATTTTTTCAATAAGCAGTTTAAAATAGATTATCATATGTCACAATTTTCACTTGAGGTACATTATGTAATATGCATATAAATTATGGTGATGGCTGTCTTAACTTCTGTCTTCGGACTGGTGAACCTCACAGCACTGCGGCGGCTAATTTAAAGCAGAAGTAGCTTAACTGTCTTTTAACAAAGCGGCTTTACTAGGAAATGCACCCATTATATTTTGTGCTAACTATCAGTTTGTGCTAGGGTTGTCAACTGTTCAGAATTTTGGTTACTTTTGAAAAATCGTTTGGAAATATTATGAAAAAATACGAGGAGGAGTTTTTTAATTACCCCTTTTTCCTCATTAAAAGTTTCATTAATTGTATTCTGAATTATTTTCATTTCCATTAGTTTACTTTTTTCCTGTTTTCTATTTTTGTCTCCACCCTGTGAACACTAAGAGGGCCTGATTTAATAATAATCATTGCTGTCAAGTCCACAATGTCATCAGAAGCAGGATGATAAGGGATGGATGGTCTTGGAGTATCCGGAAATGAAAAATTTCTGGAGGTTTTCAACCCATCTGGATTCATTACTGGATCCCAAGAGCAGTAGGCTGACACCATAATTGCTTGAGCTATCCAGTTGTCTGATGATGATGATTGTCAAGAGAAGAAGAAAATTTTCCTAAGATTGTAGGCTTTCTTTTGCTCATCACTGTGTTTAAGTTGTATTTTTTCTCACAATATGTTCAGAATTTAATATTTTGAAAGTTGATAACCTGAGCTTGTGCAGTCTTTAATAATGTGACCAAAGCACGAGATGGCTCTTGACATATCTAAGATGAATTATCTATAAAAAATGTCCTGGGATCAACTCTAGATTTGAATCAACTTGCCATTCCAATGGACTTAGAATGATAGGTTGCAAACCATCTTGCAGCGTTTTCTTACGTTTATACTATTACTTGAACACTAATACAGATATACCTTGCTTCATGCAACTTCATTTAATATTGTTTAACTCATACAATATGTACTAGAAGATTCAATTAATATGCAATGATTCAATATAATGCAGTCACTACAACTATAAAAATTAAATATGCCAATACTTTACAGTATTCAGTAATAATATAATTTTGCTTTAAATTCAGTTTTAATTAAATTTGTTACAAAAAGTATTTTTATTATTATTAAATTGATGATAAAGTTTTTATTGTTCTTTCAGGAATTAAATACATTTACAAAGAAATACAGCAAAAGAGCTTTAAATACTAATTGGGATAAATATGAAGAAAAAACAGAGACGTCCGAAGAATTGGCCGGAATGGACTTTCAAACTGCATTGAACTGTTCAAGTAAATCTGTTTTTAATACTCATTTTTCTTTTCTTTTAAATGTAATTGTGGAGAAAAATTTGTACAAATTTTTAAGATGTTTCTTCATAGATATTGAGGACTTTATTACAGAATTTGTCTGTGTTGTGTTTGTATCTCTAAGTTCCTGCATAAAATGAATTATATAGTGAAACAAAAACAAATGCTTTTTTAAGATTATTGTGAATGGATTAAATCCTGTGCTGAAATAACAAACACATTTTGCAAAATTTCTCTGAATTACTGCACTATTGCATAATTGCTACTATAACCTTAATTGTCTTGAATGTAGGGGATTTAAGACATTCTAGAATTCTGCATTTCTTCTTTATGAAATCTGTTGACTTATTTTAGAATTGTAACTACCTCTTATTTGTAATTTCTCTTTCAAATACATGTTATACTTGCACAACACTTTTGAAATATAATTGCACTATTTCTGTTGTGTGCTCCAATCTGTTTTGATAGAAACCAAATATACATGCAAAAATGTTACATGCATTTCATAAATATTTTCATGAATGAGACTTCATGTAATCACGCTTTAGTGAACACACGCTATATATTATACAGTGTACACAAACCGTAGTGGTTTTCAGGACTTTCTTATGAGAGGGCTAGAATTAGGATTATTATTTACTATATTTTGCCATGTATAATGCACACCCACATTTTTGGCCCAAACTTTCAGGAAAATCACCTTTTGTTCATAATCATAAATAAAAAAATTAAAAACATTTATACAGGTACAGAATTAGTACTACTAGTGTATAATACAAATCCTTATTTTTCTCTCACAAATATGGGCAAATAAGTGTGCATTATACACAGAAAAATATAGTAATTAACTAGAATCTTGTTGTTTGAGTGGGGCATTATCTTCTTGCCCTTCTGTTTAAGAATATTCAGAAAAGTAAATATATAAAAATTATAAACTGATCTAAAATACATCTGAATTTTGAATAAATTTATTGTTAATTTATAGATATTAAATTTCAATTGGCATCAAAAGGTTCTGTACGGTTTGTTACTATTTATTACTTATATTTGTTATAATGTATTCAATGATTATTTTTTGATAAAAATAACACAATGAAATTATATTCTTATAGTTACATTCTCTTATTTCAGGTAGTGCTGTTTCACAGCTAAAGTTAGAAGAAGAAAAAACTTGGGATGAAGAATTTTTAAAAATTGATTCAAATGATTTCACTTCAATTAACTGTGATAATTTGATTCAAGCTTTAGAATGCATTCCTTTTCATGATAGAATGGCTATTTCTGAAAATTTTTTTATGGTAAGTAGTTATAGGATCCAGATCTACTAGCTCTATTTTGTCATAAGGCAATCTTGTAGAATTATCTTGCAGATTGTCTTACGAATAACAGTTTTAAATACAGTTGTTACATGATCATATATGGATGAGAGAAATCTTTTAACTAAAAAGAAAATTCAGAAATGTGCATAAAGTTAAAAAATTCAAACTATGATACCGAATAGGATCGTAAGCTTCAAAATTTGAACTTCAAGGGAGTCACTAATGTTTAAATATTGTAATTTTTTAATGATGTTTTTATTATAATGTGTATTATTAAACTCAGATGAATTTTTCTTAACACAGTTTACTAGTTTGATTTCAGTGGCAATCTGATGCCGACCACTGGCCTAGCCCATGATAGCATAGAAATAAAACATTGTTAATGCCTAAGGATGGAAACTATTTAATAAAAAAAATTACTACAGAAATAATCTTTTATGTAATATTTTAATTTAAACTCTATTCTATGCAGGCTTATTTATATTTATTGTTACTGTCTTGATGTTTAGTTATGATTAGATTCTTTACCAAAGTTAATTTTTATGAGTTGTTATTTCTCTGTTGTAACATATATTTTCATGATAAGTAAAGTAAATTCCCATTGTTGTGTTTTTTATATCCACATCATCTTCAACATTGTTAGTCTGACTTTCTTTGAGATTGCTGCTTTATTTCATGAAATGAACTTGGAGTGAAATACAGGTATCCATTGATTAATTTAATATGGTTAATTAATTCCTCGATCCTGCTGTGTATATCAAAATTTGCTTAATCAGATTATGGTATCTATGTTAAGTAAAGACAGCAGGTAAAGCCATGTAAATTAAAACTTCTGCTGCATATGTAAAGGGACTGCCACAATTAATTTCGTGCTTTATGCCTACATCACCCCTAAGGGACTATATTTTTGACTTATTCAATCACTACATACCATATATTCTGTATATATAAGACCCTGTAACTGTTAAATCTCACCTACAGCTATCATGTAGAAAAATATGCTTAATTTTCACTGATTTTTGTAACTTAGAAATAGTGAAATTATATTTGTTCTTAATTATGTCACTGCTTTTACTATCATAACATATATCTACCTAAAATTTTTTTAAACTATTATTAAAAGTAAAAAAATAATAATAAATTATAGGCAGTCATTCATATAGAAACAGATACAAGAAATCCTCGTTAATTTGAACTTGGATAGTTCGAAATTCCGTTAGTTCATAACTGATATTTTATCCCGGCCAGGAATACAGGGATTTAAATGTTAAGGAATTGAGTTAGTTCGAAATGTGGCTACTTCAAAATTCTGTCCAAACTGTGATAAGAGTATTAAGTGTCATTTAGATCAAAGTGCCACAAAACTGTAAGAACAATTGACCAAAAACAACTCTAATCTGGTCAATATGGCTTTACTTTTACAGTAACACATTTTTGGGTGTCACCTTACACATAGACTATCCTTTTATTTTCTTATTTCATAAAATACGGCTGTTTACGAAATGGCAATATTGGGCTACAAGTAGCAGATTGAGAATTTGTAGACTTTAGATTACTACATTTGGGCAACTTTAAGAATAATTTGGGCTAAATTTCGAGGAATTCTGTTTTACTTTATATAAAACCTATCTGGAAGCCTGTGAGATCACTGGATAAATCTATTTACCTGCAGTTTATTTATATTATTATTAATTAATGAAAATAGCATTTTGTATACGTAGCCATATTTCATTTCTTTAATAAATTACATCAGTTATATGATATTTACATATGCAGAAGATGTAAATCTCAGATGATTTGAAGTCGCAATTATTTCCTCCCTTGAATTTCGAATTAACAAGGATTTCCTGTACATAATTCTAAATATTCATTAATACATACATCTTCAATCATTAAAGTTATTAATAGTATATTTTTTATTTTGTATTTGTTTTAGGATAATATGGTGAATGAATTTAATAGTGATGCTGAACATCAGAGAAAAATCTATATTCCTCCAAAGATATCTAGAATAGTTCCTAAACAAACAGAACTCGAAAATCAGAGTCGTCAGAAAGAAAGTGATGTAAAGAACATAATAGAATCTCTTACAAATTGCCTCATTCTCAAAGATGAAATGAAGGATGATAAAAATAAGAAAAATATGTTTGTATCTGAGAATGTTGATGATGACGACGACGACACACTAGAAATGTTACTTTCGTTAACTGAAGAAAAGCATAATTCAAAGAAAGTAACACTTCCTTCCACTTCAGGTAAATATATTAATTTTTCTTTTTAAGCTCTTATAAATTGGCAAGTGGTGAGTGGCAGACCACTTGTGAAAAATTCCTGAGATGGCTTGCCTGAATTTGATTCTGGGTTCCCAGAGTGGTGGGCTGATGCCTTAACTTTCTTGGGCATAAGTCCACTTACTAAATTTAGTTTGTTGCTCATTCTACAACTATTGTTTACAATGTCATTTATGGAGTCATTTACAAGATTCAATGTGTCTATTCTGAAGCTTCACACATGCTGTATCATATTTCATATGGTTTTTTAAAAATGTAATTTCAAAACAGAAATTGAGGTTTTAAATCTTTTTAAATTGGGGAAAAAATCAAATATGATATTTAACTTATTTCATTTGTAATTCTAAAGCAAAGACTATTGACTAAAACAAAGTAGATACAGTATATTTTGATGTAAGTTTTAACATTTATACTAGTTATATATTTTAGATGCATGTTTGTAAGTCTTAAAGATAATTATATTTTAATCATTTTAATTACAGAAAGTACAAGTACAAATGTACAATTAGAAAACAAACCTGCAGATAAACCATTAGGTAAGTATTCAAATCAATAGAGTAGTTAATCTTATTTTAAATTTACTTAAATAAATCTTAAGTTTAATTGAGCATTTAAGTTCATTGAAGTTAATTGGAATTCTGCTCTTTCTAAATTCTCTTACTTGAGATATTCAGTCAGCTTTAAATATTATGAACCAAAAAAAAAAAAAAGATAAAAATGATAACTTTTAATACTTTTGCAATGGTTACAGATGATAGAAAATTTACGAAATCATTAAAATTATAATATACGGTGTCTTCCAAACAGAATGCTATCATTTTAAATTATTGTAATTATGTTAATTATTATCCGAGAATGTTGTAAAGTACATTAGAACATTGAAAAACAGTTTAAGTTTCACATTTGCCCATTACAATTTCTCAATGCATTAACCTTTTGTCATCACTCGGCATGTCCGACCGATACTCAAATTCTTCCCATGCTCGCTATGGTATATGTTGTTACCCGTCCTACAATTGCCATAATTCTATGGCTCCGGTAGATTTCTCCCGTCGCAGCGAGTCCGACTTTGCAAACTTCCGAACATTTGAATGCAGGTGGGAAACAAAATTTGGATGGTTATTTGGTCAATCAACGTACAGTACATTGCATACTTTTCAGATAATTATTATAATATAATTACATTAATTTAAAATGGTAGCATTTATTTTAAAGACAGATATTAAATGATAATGTTTAGAAATATATTTTTTATTTTCACTTATTTTATATTGATAGTTCTGTAATCAATTTTAAGATAAGTATTTTAGTTTGGTATATTTTATTTACAGAAAAATCAGATATGAGTTTGAATGACTGGTTGGACAGCATTGTAGAAGATTAAAATCAACTTATTGTTAATTCTGAATGATGTTTTATCTATTAAAAAAAAACAAAAATTGTATAGATAATATTTAATAAATTATTTACATTTCAGTTTTTCAGATCTAGTGTACACTTGTATATAAAATCTTAATTGTTCTTTATGTATACTCCCTGCGAAAAGACTTAAAAATTCATATTTTATGAATAGTTTTATTTAATAAAAATTTATAAACTTTACAATAACCTGTTCACTAATTTCTGTTAGCAGTTTTCATGTCAACATAGAACTTGAAACAAATGAAATGTGTGTCCAGGATTTTCGGAATTACACATTTACCAAAGTAATGAAAATTAATGCGTTATATTAAGCGATGGCAAGTGAAACAAAGATTAAAACTACTGATCGGTGATTTCTATTCTGTTTATTGTAAAGACAAATAGAAATCCTTAATATTTAGTGTAATTTGGGTAGAGGAAGAATTACTAATGTACTGTACATAAGTTTTGACGGTACGTGTTACTCGCATCACGAATGATTTGTTTTAAGGAGTGAACAAAATTACGAGAGTTTTAGTATTATAAAACAAAAAGTTCTCGCTTATAGACTACATCTATTAATATTTATGCTTTATCTCTTAATATCTTAGTAATATTTTTATTAGTTTAAATACGTAAAAAATTAAACATTTCAACACAGACATTCAAAATAATTTAAATTTCGAAAAATTCAGATTAGAATTTTAACTTTTGAATATTCGAATTGCGTTAATTTTGTACGTTTTAAGTTCTAAACGACGGTTTTCGTTATTTTGAAATAACTGAATTCTCGTTAACGGTAATTTTGATTTGTTTATTTTAAATATATAAATATATATATTCCTTAGACGATAAGATTACAATAATTACAATTGTAATACAGAAGAAAACTATTTTTTACTATACGGTAAGTGCTCATTGTTAATGAAAACGTATTAAAAATTTATGATGATTCAATTTTTGGGGGCTCAGGGCTTAAGCCCTATTAGTTCCTATGTAGATCCGTTCCTGCAGATAAAGATTTTTTTCAAATACAGTACTTCGTGTGTAATGACAAGCTTGGCAGGGGTGGCTCAGACGTCAGTTTTTCGGGCCTCGAACCAAGGCCTTGCATTCACGGGGGCCCGAACTGCTGCTGCTACATAAAAATTGATTAATACTTAAAATTTACATAGAACCTTTGAAGCGCTTATAGGTTACTGGCATTACACTCGTATAATTGTTATAATATTAAAGAATAATTCAAAACAGGTAATTTTTATACATTGCTATGTGCATTAACTGAAGAAAATTTGTTAATTAGGTTGTTTGTAAAGAGAAGGAATATGAGCACGAACGAAGACAATACTCAAGTAGATGCTGTTACTAATAACGAAGTACAGTCCGACTTAAATCCTAACGAATTGAATTTAGAAAAAGAATTAGAAGAAAGTGAAAAAACGAAAAAGGTAGAAAACGAGGAGACGAAACACGAGATAGGAGCATCTCCGAAAACCAAGAAAAGAAAGAAAAAGAATATCCATAACGTCGAAACGAGGGACTTTATAAACAGGAATTTGGTGTATATATACACTTCTTTCTTCTTTTCGTTTATTATACTATTAAGTATTCTATTGGTCTCGGGAGTACTCGATTTATTTTATGATTCCACTGAAGTATTTCAAGATTGCAAACGTTTACCCACCTCAGTTGCTCCCGAAAATTACGCTTTGGAAATGAAAGTTGATCTGGATGAGACTATTTTGGGTTTCAGTGGCACAGTCAATATCAGTATCTTGTGCATAGAAGCGACCGATGTGGTGGTTCTTAATTCCAACCGTTTAAAAATACACGATAAAAGCATTTCGTTGAAGGATAAAGATTCGAATACTTTCATCGAAATTCGAAGTGTTTACGAAAGAGACCAGTTTCTTAGTCTAGAACTCGGCAAGAAATTGAAGGTTGGAGGAAAATATCAAATTTATATCAAGTACGAAGGCATGTTAAGTAAAAGAGGACTAGGATTTTTTGCAGTTCCGTTACAAAGATCCGATGGTAATGTTCAGTTGTAAGTATTCTACGACTTTTCCATTTTCTAAATTAAAACGTATAGAGTTTAAATATATTTAAACGACGAAATAATTAGTTATCATTAGACCTAATTGCATTATTACACAGAAGTTAGTTAATCCCAGATAATTCGGAATTATCCGATAATACTCCGGTATGAAACTATTGAATACTAATACAGTCGCCCTCTTATAACACTGTTGATTATTCCGTTCTATACGAATTCCATGTTGTACGAGTCACTTAGATTTTACAAATACGTATGCCGGGCTGTGAACGGCTCACGTATTTGTAAAATCTAAGTGACTCGTACAACATGGAATTCATATAAAACGGAATTATCAACAGTGTTATAGGGGAGGTCGACTGTAGTTGGTAGTGGGTTCGCACCTCGTCAACGGGCTGGCCACATGGAATTTTCTGGGTTTTCTTTACGTCAGTAACACCTAAATAGTGGGCAGTTTCCTGTAGAAAGTCCTTCCGGGAGGCATCACCATCCGACACATGCTCATGTGTCACATTGTCTTATACGTACAAACAAACAATAGGCTGGCATTCCAGTATTCCGCGAATTGAAATGTATTTAGACAGATGGCACGATAAAGACTCTGGGAGGAAATACAATATATGCACATATTGTAAATTTTGATTTTGTGCAATGCGTTTATCAACTCTTTTTAAGTGTCTTCAATCAATAAGACACTGAAAAACACAGTAAAGTCGTGTACTGTAGGCCTGTCTTCTTCAGACTGATGAAAAACTCATAAATAGATCAGAATTGTATAACAGCGTGTACTGAGTACAAAATGTACAGTAGTGCCTATAATATTCGGATCGCACATAAATATCGAATTTTAGAAAATACAGTCCAGCATTTTGTTTATTTTATTAAATATTATATGATTATAGTATTGCTTCTACTATATTCGAACCGGATGCTGCGAGAACCGCTTTTCCGTGCTTCGATGAACCGGAATTCAAAGCTACTTTTGACATCACGCTAGTGAGAAAAAAGGACTTGATGTCTCTGTCGAATATGCCCAAGTTGAAGACAGAGCCCAGGTAAGTAAAGTGTTTAAATATGCGATTAAAAATAATTTTTAGTATATATTGATATAGGCCTGTGTGAATATCAGACATGTTATAGAAACTTTTATTTTTTTAAGAAGTTTATGGGCTTTTATATTATTTTAAGATATTCCCCCACCATTTCTTGAAAGAGAATACTGAAGAAAATAACGAAGGGTGCTTAATTTTTGCGTATGTCCTCGCATTTTTAGAGGCATCAGGCATGCAGAAATATATACTTGACATTCAGTTTTGGTTCAGTACCAACTAGGACTCTTTAATATCGAATATTATGTGATACGAGCTTAACATTATACATGTGTATGTCCTTGTGTCAAACTGTATTGCTTACGCAATGAGCCATCACGCTATACTCTAATCATTTTCATCTCTGATGCTTCAATCTTGAGTTATTGTTCCGCATTTACACTGTTTCCATTATTGATAGAAGCCGTATCGAATGACGGCACAGCAGCGCATTCAGAAAATTTTGCACCCTTTCATGGAAGGAATGCAAACAGCCATTTTTCGGCAAGATAATGTTTGGTCGCGTTATTCAGAAATATCTGTTACATTGGCACACTTCTTTGGTCAATTCCAGTTTCCAGATTTCTCACCCACCGAGCATTTGTGGGACCACATATTACCATGATCACTACGTTTGCACTAATCACGTTTCATTCTTAGTGAATAACTTTTTTGTCAATGAACGTATGAAGTGAAGTAATATTTTACTTCATTTAATTATATAAATAATTAATTTTTTTAATAGAAGTAGTAATTGGGAGGCCGATATCTTCGTGAAATCCATGAAAATGTCAACATACTTGGTAGCATTTTTTGTTGGAGATGCAATCGGAAAATCTCAAGGAAATGTAAGAGAATAAATTCTTATTTTTATAAGTCAAATTAAAAACATTTATCTAGATTTAGTCTTTAATAAAAATCGTATTAGGCTGGTAAAATTCTGACATAAACCCGGCACAGTGTTTACTGTTTTAATTACGTTTCAATTGTTGGGAGTTCAATTTTTTGAAAGTTTGATGTGGATAGTAATTAAATTATATATAAAACAAACTGTTACTTTCTTAAGGCAGTTTTCTTTCTAGATAACTGTTTGGGAAGTTCGAAATAAATCAGCTTTGGGTAACAATCACGAGTATGTCCTGGCCATATCCAAGGAAATTCTATGGAATCTACAGAATAAACTAGGAGTAAAATATCAGTCACCTAAGATTGGTAAGAAAAACAACTAATAAAAAAATATTATGGAAATGATTAATTAACACGGAAAAAAAGACCTTCGTGGTTTCTATATAGAATTGTCCATTCGATACTTTTATAAGAAATGAATAATTTCTCTTTTCTGAATATACGGACTTTTACAGATATTCTAAGTATGCCCGAAATAATATATTCCGGTATGGAAAACTGGGGACTAATTTCAATTAAAGATTATTACTTTCTTACTCCATTGTCGAAGGACCAGAAATCAGAAGATATCTACTCTGTCGTGGTGCACGAATTGGCTCACGAGGTAACATTTCTGATTAAAATATACCATTAAAAATTATATTTTTAAATATAATAAACAGTAGCGATTATTGGAAATAAAATAATATTAATCAATATAAAATACTGTAAATTATATTTTCAAAGCATTGGAAAATCTTATCGGCAACGAAGTGATTCGAACTCAGATTTGTTATTTATTTTAATTGCTGAAGATGGTCATGATGAAGATAAAGATGAAGATCTTAGTCTTCTTAGTAAAGGATTGCACTCGATGGTTTACTTTTATTGAGCTTTCCATACTTCACCAGAGCCATGTTTAGTAATTTTCGGATTATTGAGAATTCTTCAAATTCTTAAATTCTTTGAATTATTTTAAAGTTTTTAAATATAATTGTAAATATTTAAAGAAAGCTATAACGATGTAACAGCAAATTTGACTTGCAGTGGCTTTTAAGCAAGCTTCTCATGGTCTAAGGTAGTCATATAATGGTGCAAATTTATGAATTGCCCCAATAGATCTTTCCAAATGTGTTGTAAGATTTTCTTTGTCCATGATACAAAAAATAATTTTTCTCACTTTTCTCAGTATTTTTTCTTCTGGCATTTTGTAAAATCTTAAATCATAATGATACAATTATTATAGGGAGGGGTAAATTATATACAATTTAATTATATGATGTAATACACACACTGTATGCAAAAATTATTTTACAGGGTACTTCACACTTTAGGGGTGCCGCAAGATATGGTGCTGAGCAGCACCATAACATTTCTTACGTGAATTACTAAAAGTACAAGAAATGATACTAATTTACACTAATAAAAAAAAATTAGAGGTGCCATAAACAGTTTCAAGTTGGGAAGAGTGTTGAAAAAAACAATATCTAAATCACTTTTTAATATTTTGGAATATTTGATATACATTCCTACGTTGATTTCTCTTTGCAGTGGTTCGGAAATTTAGTAACTATGAAATGGTGGGACGATGTCTGGCTAAACGAAGGTACTTCATATTACTTAGAACTCTTGTTAAGGCGAGAATCTTTTCCCGATCAGGTAAGATTCCGAAATGATGAGTTAGATAATAAAAATTCTCAATTTGAATTTACTTTCACGCCTATATATGACTTGAATAGCAAGAGTCAAAAAATTATAGAGTATGCAATAATAAACAGTTATATAAAAATCGCAATTATTTGTCCAGAAATTCTTATTTGAATATTCAAATTTTAAGAAAATTATGAATAATTTCAGGAAGTCGACGAACTTATTAAAATTGGAGAAGAAAATCGTCCCATAGATTGTTCTTCTAGCTTAATTTTAACCATGTTGCCACCTAATTGCGACTTAATGAAACATTTTACAAGATATATTTACACAAAGGTGTTTATATTTTTATTACTTCCATCGAAATTTAAAGGTTCTCGAATTTTCATTCAGAAATTCCTTCATTCAGAAATCCATTATACAATGATTTATATAGCATTTGTGGGACCACATATTACCATGATCACTACGTTTGCACTAATCACGTTTCATTCTTAGTGAATAACTTTTTTGTCAATGAACGTATGAAGTGAAGTAATATTTTACTTCATTTAATTATATAAATAATTAATTTTTTTAATAGAAGTAGTAATTGGGAGGCCGATATCTTCGTGAAATCCTTGAAAATNGGTACAATTGTTATCAGAATGCTTCATCAAATTCTTGGAGATGAAGATTTCTGGTTTGGAATGAAAGCAAGTATTTTTATCATTTAACTATATAACCAAATATTTTTCGGGGGGTGGTTCGTCCGTATATGTCCCTCACTACCCGGCCGCCCCATTGTGGGCCTGGTCGAACCCATATGGACTTGCTAAAAGAGGTCATCTTAGTGCCCACAGGGCGGAAACAGTTTAAAAAAAACTATATTTAAATAAAATAATATGCTGTAATTAGAGTAAATATAAAGAAGCTGATTGAAGAAAAGGATGATTGAAAAAGACAGATGATAAACCGAAATCGTATAATACATTACGTGACAGATGATTTCTCTGGCGAACCACTTTGGGCATGAGTGCCACAGGTATCACCACAGGTCTAGGTTGTGTAGGCCTAAAGTAGCCATTGGATTACACTATAACGTTAAGTATACAAGTACAGTATATTTACCAAACACGTTACGTTCACTTACTCTCGGAAATACAGCGGGAGCCTAGCTAAAAACATGTTTACATGTTGCTTCAACATTTCTGAATGCCTTCTAATGGAACATACGTATATAAGCAATTACAGTATTGACAAGTAAGGTCATGTAACCTCCGAAATCTGGTCGATAATCACTTCTTGCCGTGTCTCTTCGAGATGCCATATAGACTGGGTAAAGATGTTCCATAAGATTAAAAATAGATCCTTACAGCCCTTCCTTACAATAACGCTCTCTTATGCAGAATGCTGCTCTAAAAATTCAGCTGGCATGGCTCTCGTTTAAACGAACTGCTCCTTCATCCGATGCTCTGTAAAGTAAACTCGATTGTATTACAGAAGCATTTTTATTAATAATCATTATTGCCAACAATGACGCTACATGTAAAGGCATGTAACCAGGAGCGAATCTACATAGGGACTAATAGGGTTTAAGCCCTGGGTCCCCAAGTGTCAAGAGCCCACAAAAATTTGAATTATCATCATAAATTTTTAATACATTTTCATTAAGAATGAACACTTATCGTATCGTAAAAAATAGTTAATATTAATAAAATAATAATAATGATAATTTATAGTATTGTTTGTATTAACAAAAAAATGGGGGTTCCATTGAACTCCAATAAACCCTAGACCCCGAAAAACCTGCATGTAAGCTATATACTACTATAAAAGAAACAGAAATTTCGTTCACAAATTACCGAAAATACTATTTTTATCTTTCAGTTATATTTAGAAAAATATTCTTTCGGTTCAGCAAACGAACTTGATTTTTGGAATTCTTTTACGGTAAATTTTTATCGATGTTTTTCTTTATAAATTTTACAGTTGAATTAATTGTAAACAAAATAAATAATTTATAAATTACTTTTTATGGATTCCAGTCTGAAACATTACGCAAAGATAAAATAAACATAGCAGAAGTAATGTCGACGTGGACCCATAATGGCGGCACACCTATCGTTACAGTCAAAAGAAATTACTTCCTTCGAAACGCATTCCTAAGACAAGAATCTTGTAGAAGTAAATTCAGCGATTTATACCAAGAGTAATTTACTTTTATTAACATTTATACAGTTATATAATCAACCCTAAACTAAATAAGTCCTTCACATTCCACTCTGAATACGACTCTGTTTCTTCATATAGCTTTCATGTAATGAAGATTAATAATGAAATTATTATAAAATAATTTAAGATAAATTAAATTTGCAGTTAGAATTCGAATTGCCAATTAAATAGTTAAATTAATTTCATAAAATTAAAATTTCCACAATAAAACAAAGCTTTTAAAGCAACATGCGTAAGACTTAGGCTTGAAAGAGTAATGTAAATTTCTTGGATGTTAATGGGTTATGTAATTAATTTAAAAATGTAAAAAATAATTTGATATATAAATTTATTTTTCAGCGATATTTGGTATATTCCAATTACTTATAAAAGTATTTCAAGTAAAAATAAGAAGAATTCAACAGTAGACTTCTGGCTTAAAAATAGAGAAAGTAAATTATTCGGTTAATAAATATCGTTTATTTGAATAAAAATATAAAGTTACTAATTAATGTAAACCTTTATTAAATTCCTTAGAATTGATATATAATATGCCCAGAATGAACGAATGGATTCTTGTTAATGGACAGAGTTTAGGAGATTACATTGTAAACTACGATTCAGTAAATATGAAACTGTTAACAAAACAACTTCTGGATAATAATAGTGTTTGTATTGTGATGAAAACTATTGATTTTTGATAATTTTAATATAATTATTTACAATTTTAACAAGGCTTTCTTCAGGTATTTACTGTGGAAGAAAGGCACAAAATCTTCATGGATTTAACATATCTTGAGAGGTTAGAAATTGTAATTTTAATATTTTAAATTAGTGTAAAAAAATAAGTTTTTTAGTGACTAAAAACATTTATATACAAAGACATTTATTACAGTAGACCCCCCCTATAACACTGTTGATAATTCCGTGTTATATGAATTCCATGTTGTACGAGTCACTTAGATTTTACAAATACGTGTGCCGGACTGTGAACGGCTCACGTATTTGTAAATCTAAATGACTCGTACAATATGGAATTCATATAACACGGAATTATCAACAGTGTTATAAGTGGGTCTACTGTATAGCTTCATGGGGCCCAGTTAAATTTGAATTAGGGGGCCCTATGTACTGTACAGTGTCGACTTCAGACATTTTTCTTCGACGGAAGGTTCTTGGGTAAATATTTTCTTAAAAACGATTGGTTTGGGGCCCCTGTTGGTGAGTGCCATAGTAATTGCCCTTTTTGCCATAGGATAACGCACCAATGAAGCCAGTTTTATATTCTCGGTAAGCGAGGAGTTACGAAGCCTTTCTTAAATGAGTGAAATTTAAATAATAAATATTCAATAGTATGAAACCCTATTTCAGTAGGGTTCTAAAATTTCTAAAAGTTTTGACTTCTGCAAACAGGTTTGATGTTCTAAAAGCCTTAATAATTCTTTCCTCAGTTCAGGCATTAGAAATATAAAATCTCTACTCGATTTGTACATGTATCTTCCTAAAGAGAGCTCCAAGGAAATTGTATATTTTGCCATTAAATCACCTCACATAGCGAGCATCGAATATCTTACAAATTTAATGGAAGGAGATCATTCGGAACACGACTGGAATGTATGATTTTATTATGTATCTAAACAGTTTCGTATGATTTTATTATAGAAAACTAATTTATAAAATGAAATTTTTCTGTTTTTATAGGAATTTGTCATGTATTTGATGAAACCAATTTTCAGAAGAGAACGTTTGAAATTCAAAAGAAATGTTGCCAATTGCAAACCGGGGTAGGAATTTTTTAAAAAAATTCTTTGATTCATTAAATCTTAATTTGTAAATTTAAAGGTAAACTATTTTCTTAATCCATTGAATATATTGCATAGATGCGTATTGAATATACATCATAGAGAAATTATAGTTTCTATTTAAATTATTGTGGATTACTGTTTTCAATGTGGTAATTTTGACACCCACGTATTAAAATATGGTGAAGAATCATATGCATTTAACGTGGTGTGGAAGTATGATAATAAAAAAAAATGAAGGATAAATCTATTCATTGCATTAAATAATGTAACTTAAAATCTTGACAAAAACTGCAAAATATAAAGTACACTGCCAACAATTGCTTAGAGGATTGATGCAACATGATACACCTAACAAAATTAATATGTTTATTCGATATATATTTTACGCTGATTGAAATATTCCTCCTTAAAATATAGGATAACAGGCTATTAAAATTCGAATCGAAATCTAGAAAATCTCGAGTTTTGTACAAATTTTATAAATTTAAATAAGAAAAACCTTCTTGGATAAATAAAAAAAATATGCTTAATTTCTCATAATTAAAACAGGTATAAATAATTTTATATTTTGGAAAAAGAACTAAAATGAATATTTTTCTCTTTTAGTTCCGTATGTTCGTACAACTTCGAAGCTCTTTGCTCCATTGGAAAAGGATTTTGCATTCGGGAAGCGATTCTAAATTATAAAATGTCGGATGATTTCGTAAAGTATGAATTTAGGAATAAATAAATATCTAATAAATAATTCTGGTTTATAAATTAATTTGCAATTATAATAAATACAACTAATCCGATAGTTATTTCAAACACGAAACGAACAGCATAATTCTTTATCGGATTAAATGGTTAAATGAGTGTTGCCAATCTGAAAACCAATAAGGACAGACTTTTCTCACTAAATTTCTCCCTAAATTTCCCTCATTCTGCTGAAATTTAGGGGGGAACCTCTAGGTTGGCATCACTAGGCTGAATAATTACTAAGCAATTTGTCAGAAACCAAGCCTCCAGTCAGCCATATCTTGATAAATAATTACTTTTTGTATAAATTATAGAGATACGCTTCGTTCGACCCTTCTGTGTTTCAATATTTCTACAAGAAAAACGGAAAATTTCCATTCAGAAATAAGAATAATGAACAATGTGGATGTATTGAGATGTAGCAACGACAATAGCGAAATTCAAAGGTATTGTTTTTAAAACGAAGTCATTTTAGAATATTTTAAAGAGTCCATAAATCTGTATATAAAGTATATAAATTAACTTAAAAAAGGATGTATATTTTTACAGCATACTAAAAAATCTCTTGGAGGAGGAAAACGCAAACGAATTTTTGGATAATATCAAAAATATTTTGCGTAACAGAAAAAATTGGAAAGAATTTATATCTTTCTTAGATAATTATTTTGAAGAATTTAGTAAAAAGTAAGTTAATAAAGTAAAACCTGTCTAAAACGGAGCGCTAGAGAATTTTCTGTTTTTGATAACCTTCCGTTTTATACAGGTTAAGTCCAGATTTACAATTTATAATAGCATTATATATAAAAGAATTATTCCATTTAGAGCTTTATTTTCCGTTTAGTAGACGTTCCGTTTTAGACAGGTTATAGTGTATTTAATTTTTATATTATTTTATTAATTTCTTTTAGTTTTAATTACAGTGAAGCAATATTTCATTTATTAGTAAAGAGCATATATGAAATTCCTAAAAATCCAATTAAGTATTTAGAGGTAAGAACAATGAAAATTCAAAGAATATATATATACATTTTTAACGTTAATATAATCTAATATAACCACAATATTCATTACGAATATATATAAACAGTGTAATTTTAAAATATGTCAATGTTTTCCCTCGTTTATACTGGTCGATTCCATTGCGGTTAGCCATCTTGTAATGGGTGTTTATTCAGTACAGGAGGGCTGACCCGCAATGGGGTATATCAGTGAGAATGAAGGATGAGAACCCTCTTTTTAAATTATTTAAGTATTGTAGTATTTTAATTAAAAAAGTGTAAGGAAAGCGTTGTTCTTATGGCATTTTTTAATTTTTTTTTCCATTTCTATGTTCTTACTTTCATGTTTTTGATAATATTTTATGTACTTTATCGATAGATTCGGAAGGTTTTATCGAATCGTGTGAACACATTACCAAAAATGAAAGCGGAAAATATTCGTTTACTAATTGAATTTCTGAAAGACGATTCAAAGATGAAAAAGCAAATAAGAAACGTAAGAAAATGGTTGATTTCTAAGCCTTGGACTAAAGATTTCCGAGTCGATTATAGATTCGTTGGTGATAACGAAGATTAGAGTATGCATAAGATTAAATAAACAAAACATGTAACGTTTTTACTCACAGTTTATCTTAAATATTTCTGCTGTATCTATTTTTAATATAAATTCAATAAATTTTATGAATGTAAAGTCTCTTGAAGTGTTTTAATGGGGAAATTTCTTGGTGTAGTCTATTTTTAAATCATACCGAAGCGTGTTCTATCTTCTTTCGTTCGTTGTCTCTAAGCCCATTATGAATTCGGCCAGGCCCACATGGGGCGGCCGGCGGTGAGGGACGGTGCCCGACATATTCGAACGGTCCATTCCCCGGTTTTTCGACCCGTCCGGATTCAAACATGGGTACACCAGAGTAGTAGGCTGCCACCTTGACCGCTCGACCAACCGGCCTCCTTCGAAATACATTAGAAATGAAAAAAAAATTTAGCAAATACATAATAAGTCTGCATAAAACACGAATTTCAGCAGCACCTCCACTTTTAACTTGTTTTAAGTCCTACCCCTGTCGAAGCCCACCAGTGGCCAAGCGGTCTTCGTACCCTGA
Organism: Centruroides sculpturatus; assembly: GCF_000671375.1. Classification (NCBI taxonomy): domain Eukaryota; kingdom Metazoa; phylum Arthropoda; class Arachnida; order Scorpiones; family Buthidae; genus Centruroides; species Centruroides sculpturatus. The sequence goes on from NW_019392609.1 coordinate 38,731, forward strand.
ACACTGAAAGTTCGCGCCTCTCTCGGACGGGCTGGCCACGTGGAGGTTTCCAGGTTTTCTCCACGTCTTTAACGCCTAAATAGGACCAGTATCCCCTAAAAAGACCTCCCGAAAAGCATCGATTTTAAATAAAAAATGCTAAATAACTGGATGTTAGTGAAGAACCTTCTTTTAAAAGGATCTGGACTTCAAATACTAACCGGATCCTCAAAAATATTTATGAAGTTTGATGACCTGTATATGTTGGACCCTTCCCTCGTTACACAGTCGTTCCCGTTGTGGGGCTGAATACTCCCATGATGGATATGAAAAGAAAGGGATCATCTTAATGCCAGAAGGCAGATAATTATGTACAAAATTATAAATGCTCTAAACAAACAGCTTTGAGAAAACTGGTCTCGAGGATATTTAGGAAATTCGAATTATTCGAATTTAAATTTTATTTCGAAGAATCGTTTCAGCGTAAATAGGCGCTTTTCTTATTTACTCTTTACGTTCGAAGGATGAATTATACATATTTCCCTGCCAAACCGACCAGTTCCCTCTATCTTCAACGAAGGTACCAAATTAAGCAGCACGAGGAGCATTTGGAGAGGATAAGAAACGGTTGATTAACATTAATTATATTTAACTATTAAATATTTTAATTATAACAAATTCTAAATTTCGTATAATATAATTTTGGTTTAGTTTTTTATCTTGCCAGAGGGATTTTATAATTAAATTTCGCGTTTTCTTTGCAGCAAAGTCTGTAGTGGATAACAAGCCACCTGCCACTTTCTGGCACACGCGTTTAAATTTGAAAAAACTGCAGGTAATTATAGTAATTACTTTAACACGATTAAAAACTAATAGTAGAAAATTTTCCTATGGATAAATGATTAATTATTATTTTCATGTTGATGTCTAATTATAATCAGTCAAATATTTTCGACTCTCGGGACCTTCGCAGATCCTAGGCAAAATAATATTTACGGGCCCCTTTAAAAATTTTGTAATAGATTCGGCAGAAATATTATTCAAAGAATCGTAATCTAATTTCTATGCTAACTCGGATTCCATATTTAGTATCGATAGAACAGATAATTTATCTTCTTTTATCGAATTTCTCAAATAATTTTTAACTCTTTTCGATGTAGAGAAACATCTTCCACCGCTAACATTACTTATTGGCATCGTAAGACATATTCTTAGAAGAATTTGCATATTAGAAAAGGTTAATATTATATTATTATGTATACTAATATTATAAAGAGGTAATGTTTGTATGTAAGTTTCGTTGCAGCAGGTAATCTCCGAAACTACTCATCCGATTTCAAAAATTCTTTCACCAATATTTAAAATGGAACCTCAGGGTGGACATAGGCTATACAGTAGAACCTCGCAAACTCGGCCTAATGTGGACCGAAGGATGGCCGAGTTTGTGAAAATGCCGGGTTATCGGGAATGGGGTTAAAAAAATAAGTACGAGTGTTTCCTCAGAAAATACTGTACTGTACTTGTATGTATTGTTTACTTGAGAATACAACAGAGAATAAACTGCACAAATACCCTTAAACAAAGGAAAAGTACGTCCTTTATGAAGGCATAGAGCCTTTACTACATGAAAATGAAAATTAATGAATACACTGTGTACAGTAATTTACCTGATAAGACAGACCTCA